>NC_083613.1:26499135-26799135 GCF_963584025.1 Labrus mixtus | reverse complement strand
AGTTTGTGGTGGGTCCTTAGGCTAGACCAGTTGAGAACCACTGCTGTAGAACATGGAGAACAGCAGGTAGACATAGAAACTGTGAGTGATAGCTAATACACACTCTTTTTTTGTGTATTTTTTGCTATTTGAATCTTATCGCAATATTAAATAATGATTTCACCCACTGCATATTTTTCTCATATTGTGCAGGTCCATGTTGGCTTGTTTCACACTTTCACTTCTTGTTCACAGTTTCTTTAGATCTTTTGCCCATGATGACTGAAAAACAATACTGCAAGAGACTAGACAGAGAGAAAACAATATCAAGACAAATGACAGCCTATCACAAAAGAGAAAGTAACAGCAAGACAACGAGACGAGTCATAGAACAGAAGGTAAGAGGAGGAAGAGTAATAGTGGGCCTTTGAGCAGAAGAAAGACACGTGGTAAAGCTGTCATGACGCACCAGACGGAGACAGTTGACACAGCTCACAAGGGTATAGAGTGGAGAGACTGGCATTAAAGCCCTTCATGTCAGCACAAATTATGGCTCCACACAACAAGACAGGGGAAATGGAAACACTAAATAAACCGTGGCTTGCCTCTCAGAGCCTGCTGTGTGAACGTCACACACAAACAGTCAACCTGTGAGTGTGTTTGCATCTGTTTGAGTGATAAATCCATGAATGTTTGAGTGGGAGAGCATGTGTCAGTGCTGCTTGCTCCCACTTGTGAATGTGTTTGCGCCTTTAAGTGTGTGTGGTGTGTTTTGTGTCCACACTGAAAAACTCCCTCATAACAATTTTTCTGTGGCAATAAAACCAAGCACAGACCTTTACAGTAAACAACAACTAGAATGTAAAAACGTGTAAAACTGCCAACTGAGAGATCAATAACTTCAGGAGAATGATGTAAAGCCAAACTTTCACATCATTGCTCCAGTCTTTCTTTGACTAACTCTGTTGTTTAAGCTATAAGAGAAGAAAAAAACATTAAGATGCAAACACAAACAAAGCCTAACCCCAAAGAACATCCGAGTAAGCACGTGTGACTCTTTTTTTCAACTTGACAGCCATCGTCACAGGAGAGGCTAATCCACTAAGCTGCAACAAACCCCTTCCTTCATTACAAAGCCCTGCACCTTCCACCTAAACAGATGTCAATGTCTCGAAGTCTTTCACCAAGCATTTGAGTGACAACTACCCTGTCCACAGTCGAAAAACGACACACTTTTCTCCATCTCAACACACACCAGCCAAGACACATTGTCAGTTGACTTGGACAGCGAATACAAGGGGAACCAGTTTCTGCTCATCAGGACAGATGCTGCATACGAACAGCGGTGTCAACACATCAGCGATGCTGCGTTGTGGTGCGTTGACCCGCCTAACTGACAAAAGTGCCGTAGCTTTCTCAGCTGTGGTGGCATTTATAGGGAACAAGAGTCATTGGTCACTGTTGCGTGTCGTCCTTAATGCTCTCTGCACATGATCAGTCGCATCAGACGTCCTACCTGCAAGGTGAGCTACACAGTACAGTGTACAAGCAACGTTAAGTATATAGTGTCTTTAATTTACTGAATGGCAAAATGTGGTGAAAAATTCACAAGCAATCCAACGACAACACATGAATCATGTTTGACGGGTTAAAACCAAAACAAGAAAAACGGTAAAGAGAAAAAAAACAGGTTAGAATCTAACAAGAGTTAAATGACTTTACAAACAGACATCTGACATAGTGCTGAAGACTGAGGGTCAGTTTGTTGTTAAATAGTGTGTAATTAGAGTAGTACTGCTAAGTTCAGTATCTTTGCTCTCTGTATTAGAGGCTGATGCACTTTCTGATAAATTAAATGCATTGATGGTTAATGAAAAGATTCATCCATTGGTACTTGACGAGTTGGAATCTGTCTATAGAAATGTGAAAGGATTGAAAAAGGTGACGATACCAATACTTACATTTCATCTGAATGTAATCTGCTTGACTCTTTTATGTGGAATGAAGGACACTTGCCCATGAAAGAAACGTTGGAGCTGGTAAATCCTCAGCAAAAGCAACATCTCAGAAAATATATCCAGTAAATATATATATATTTTTTTTCTTTTTCTGCGAATATAAATAAGTAATGAAGATGAATTCTTTCCAACAAAAAGTCAGAGACACTTCACTGTAAGGATTCCATTACAACACATGTCAGTAAAGTATGGAATTGGGACACATGGTTTTAGTAGAAGGTTGGTTCTTCTCAGTGTTAACCTTAAGTCTCCCATTTACACCTCTAGCTCCTGCTTTCTGCCTGCTGAATGAGAGCACTGTTTCAGGTACAAATACAATTAGAGATTCAGAGATTCGATTGTAAAGCAGCAGACAGAGTGTGGCTGGATTAGGGAGGACATAGTTAGTGCGTAGGCCTCGATTTCCATAGCATGACTCACTGCTGTAGACCTAAGGGTCAGTTTAAGGTCTGGATGCAAAATTCAATGAGTGTGTCTGTGACAGAAATCATCCTTTTGTCTGGTGGGAGGCTGGAAGCTGACAGCAAAGCCTATTAACGCTCCAGCAAGCCGCAGGCATGGGTGTTCATTTATGGGGGTGTGTGTGTGTGTGTGTGTGTGTGTGTGTGTTTGAGTACATGCCTGCATGGTTTTACAAATGCTTGCATGGTGCTGTGTGAGGTAAAGATTTGCATCCCATTATGCTTTGAAATGTTAGTAAAAAACACATAGTTCATGGTGACAAATGAGGGAGATGCATTCTCTTGTTATGTAAATGTGCTCGTTAGGACCTTTTTCCATTTGTAAAAAATAAATAAAAACCTGGTTTCTTTTTAATGGCAGATCATGAATCAAGGATTTTTCTACAGATTGCCCTGGGATAGCTCTGCTCTCATTTATATTTTGAAAGCTACACATTGCTCGGTTAATTTTGTGCAACAGCGTCAAAGATTTTGCCAATATATCCCTACATAGGCAAACTGTATCAAACGCAATTCTCCTCAGTTTTTTTTGTCTTTGAACCGATTATGCTTGTGAGATAGATTTTGGCCCACATAAATATTGCAGCCGAGTCGATTCATCGTACTCTAGACTTTATGATCTCACAAGCCTGGATAAAAGTGCTTTAAGGTTTTCTGAAACGAAACAGACATTATATTGCATGCTACTGACAGCACAGTGCACTTAGCATGTTTGGGCTGTCAGAGTGTTGATAGCTGGAGGCAGGGTTAGCAGGGGTACCTTTAGAAAATTTGGACCTTGTGCAAACAGCTCAGCAGCAGCTCTGACATACTTCATGTCAAAAAATTAACTGCATTTTCCATGGCTCCCGTTCAGCTCCGGGCCTCCTGGATGTAAATAAAAAAACATATTGAGTCCAACAATTATCATGCTCAGTTTTTTCAGCATGTGCACTGAGGGGTTGCAGTTTAGATTTTTAAATCATATTTTTAAGCACATTATGGATTGCCTTTGACATGACTGACACCTTAACTCCTTAAACCCCACCAAGACTACTGACAGTAGATCCCCCTCTGGCTGCGCCTCAGGCTCAGCGGGGGGGATCACGGGTGACCACACAATTTCAGTTGCAGGCTATATCTGAAACATATTTCCCTCACAAGAACATTCAAAGTAAAACTCAAGGCCACCCTTCTTCATTGTGTTTTGGACATACAATAGCTTATTTCCTGAGAAATTTACTTTGGGAATAAATTCCACTTGATTCACTCTCTACAGACAGATTCTGCAAGTGAAGGACAACATTTTTGCACTTGACAATGGATTTGCCAGCATGATATGGTGATTCACAAGTTCTCTTGCAAAATAGATGATGCAGCTGGTGTCAGATTTATGTTTTTGACACTTGGTTTAACACAGGAGTAGAGTCAATCGATCAGCCTCTTGTCATTGTGGGAAGTTTGAAGAGTCAGTTGTCCGAACTTTTGACAAACTTGATATTCCAAGACTAGTAATAAAGTTGAACTGGAAATATGTGACCGAGGCCCCTGTCAACACAACTATAGCTCTTGCCACTTCAAAAGAATGAGGAAAGTTTTTAGAATGAAGCAGAAGGCAGATACTTGGGAGGCCAGAAGGGCTGTAGGTGTGGTGCCAGAGTGTGGGAGAAGTTCAGGAGGGCTTTAGAGAGTCCCTCTGACTTTTAGTCTGCCTCAAGAAAGTTCAGCTAAACAGTCAGATGAGCCAGGAGGAGAGAGCAGTGCAGGACCCTGAAAAACAACAACAACACACGTTTAAACAAGGTTGTTCCTTCAAGTATCACAGTATTCTTTTAGTCCCTTAATGTACACAAAAGCCAAAGTAGATGTAAATGCACCAATGACATTTTTTTTGGGAGGCATATCACCCACTCTCCTTTTTAGACAGGTAAGACTAATGAATTGGACAAAGCCTTCCAGTCTTTAACCTTAAGAGCAACGAGTGTAAGTAACAGGAAAACCTGTCCCTCTAGGGTTGAAAATTATTAATGTAAAGACCTGATTATGGCAGAACAAGGACAACGCTACGGCTCTCATATGGGAGCAATTAATTATAATTGCCCTACTAATGTGAAAGCGTGGAACAAATTGCCACTAAAGCGATATACACTGAAATATAAAATATTTGTCTACAATCAAAGCATGACATGCTGGAACAAGCTGACGTTTTGCTGTTTAAGTTGGTTCTCTGTAAATAATGATAATAATAATACTAATAATAATAATATATATAAAGATGGTGTAGACCTTCTCTTTTTGTCAATTGTGTCGAGATGACAGTTGTTATGAATTGGCGGTATACAACTAAAGATTGATTGATTGATTTATTGATTTATAAATACATTTTGCTCATCATTTTCATCTCAATGGAAAACATTGAATCTAAAAAGTATTTATTCTGCGGTGGATTATCCTTGATAAAATACAGATAAAATACATCCATGCCTCCCCGTGAATTTATATTGCGTCAAAGTTAGATGAGATGAGATTAAGTTTAATTAGAAAACATTGAATTAGATGTACAAATTGCATGGCAGAAGATGATTATGTTGATTTTAATGGGTCACACATTGAAGTACAAGGTGTGTAAAGTCATGGAAGTGATAGACACACTCCGGATATATTAACTGTAAATAACAGCCATGCAGATTTCCAATTGGAAGAATTCAATAAGAAGTTATTTGAAGGGTACGTTGTTTTACAATCCTGCAATGACTGAGTAGGTATTTCTACGACTTTAATGTAAGATTGTATAACAAGTGTGGAGTGTATAAAGCATGCTCAAAGTGTGATTTTATAATGTGTCTTGTATAACCCAAAAAACAGCCCTTCGATTGGTATAAAATATATTTACATGTGGTGAGCTAAATTGGAAAAATCAAAGAACCTTTGCATATATTACTCAAAGCTCATAAACAATATATCAAGAGCTTTTCTCCGGTGTTTTAGATGCCGCACATCGATGGAAACTAATTGATATGGTTTGCCACATTTCCTTTACAGTCATCAGGGTGACAGCAAAGCTAAAGGGAACCACTTTTTTTTCTACCTTACCGCAGGACTCTGTTGTTAATAAAAAGCTGTCGGTAACGATTTAAACTTAGCCAGGAAAGCTTGTAACCTGTTTGGATATATTGCTATGAGCCCCTTAACTGTCAGGGTTGCAGCACACCCATGGCGCCCATTGCAGCTCTGCTTACAGTATTTCAACTTAACCCATAAAACATGCGGAGGCAGTGAAAGCTCAGCAGACATTTATTGTTGATATCCCCAGGAAAGGATCTTATTCTGACAAATAAGGTCAGTTAGTAAAAGTGAAATGGGGAAGCAAGTTTGTACCTCGAGTGTGCATAAGGGAGACTACCTTTACAGCAGCCCAGGCTCTGTAGGAATTTCCTCCATATTGGCTGATTCCCCATTTTAAATCCAATGTACATGTTTGGTGGCAATGCAATACACAGTATTTACATACAGTATTATGTAGCAATGGGGGCTGCATTGTGGTGCAGCGGTTTGCGCAGCGAGGACTTTCCTGGTTTGAATCCCCATCGGAACAGGGCCTTACTGTGTGGAGTTTTCATATTCTCCCACAAGGTGTGCCCCGCCGCTTGCCCAATGGCAGCTGGTATTTGCTCCAGCCTCCGCGAAAAAACGATGTGGATAATGGATGTAGCAATGGGATGGGGAAATGGGTGGCGTGCTTGACCCGTGTTGAAAATCAGAATTTACAGTGTTCTGTTAACTGTCTGTAACCATGAGCTTTAATTTATATACGTACACATATGGTGTATGTGGTGTAATTTAAATCAATCCCAACCCTTAAGCATTTATGTACAAAAACATTTTAGAAAGTGACAACCTTGAATTTTACTTTTGGGTAAATCTGGAGACCTGTAGAAATCATCAAAAATTTGTATTTTCAGCCGAAATTTTAGAATTGCCTTGTGTGAATTTTGAGATAATTTACTGAATGAAATCTAGGGTCAGGAAGAAATTGACCAAAATAATCTTTCTAGTCGGGGAATTAGGTTTGGCGACAGATGTTAAGTCACTCAAAGTAATTTCACTAAGACTGCTGTAGGGAAGAGTATTTTATAAACTGGATGACAACTGTTTTATAGGTGCAATAAGGTGGTTTAAAAAAGACAAAATAAATCAGGTGGAATCAAAAGGCAATAGAAATGTTCACAAAGCTTAAATAGGCCAAACATTTAAGCTTCACAATACGCTTCACTACATCCTATGTGTGCTTAAAATGTAAGTTTAATATAAACTGAAATTTTTTTTTCTATGATTGAAATGTACATGTGAGAATTTCTTATTGTGGTTTTCACTGTAAACGCTTCAGTGACTCTCACGCTCAGGCACTCCACTCACCTGCTTCAGGGATTCAGGCCTGGTGGGAGAGGGACGACAGGAAAGCATTTGAAATTCATGAAGGCATCTGTCAGCGGTACGCATGAGGTAATTGGTTCAATAATAAAAGAAGAACATGCCACTCGTCGTCAGGTGGCACTGTGAATGCTGTTTCTGTTTGTGTGAACAATAATAAAAGTGTTTGATGTTACTACATCAATGTCAAGCTCAGTGTTCTCCCCAGGCTCTTAGCGATGACACCTTCCCACTTTCATTTATCTTTTAATATTTCTTCCAAGACTTTGGCTGACTGCCACTGATACACAGGGAGATTCACTAAGTTGTTTGACAAATATACCGCAGTCCATAGGGGGGTGAAAGCAGCGAAAGGTTACTGAGAGAAGTGTTTTGTTTCATCTAACTGTGAAGTTAGATTTAAGGGTCAGTTCACCTGAAACACAAAAATATATTGTCTGCATTTCTCCAGTGGTTGGTTTGTTTTGCTAAGGTTTTAAAATACAAAATACAGAGACGTGTGCTGCAACAGAGGTGAGTAGGATTGTTTGTGTTGCTCAAAAAATAGAAGTTAAGTTCAAAATGCCAGTTTTATTTTCAACATTTGCAGTTTAAAACAAGAGTGTGAACAGGGTTATGTTAAATAGGTCTGTTTATAATGCTATTTTGTCTCAGATTACATTTTCGCATGCTAACATGCTACTATGTACCACAACAAACAGTAAATGGGAATGCTAATAGTTTGCAGTCATTTCGATGCATAATTTAGTTGAAGACACATAAACTTTGACTTGCTGGCAGTGCTGGATGAAAATTCAGGCATTAACAAAAGTCTTTACAATGTATCTTCTGTTCGGTTTTTTGAATGTTTAAGAGTACATGTTATTTATAAAGTCTTTGTAAAGATAGATGTGAACCAATGGCAGCTGGTGCATTGTTCTCCAAGGGTGGGCACAAGTTCTCACAAACCGACAGGTATGTATATTTTTAGTTCATTAGCTTGATGCTAGCACATACTGGAAACTACCATTAACTGGCTAACAGAAAAAAAACAAAAAAACATTTATCTTACAAAATGTTACAAAATGGATATATTTTACTTAAAAACAAACAACACCATATGCACTCGTACTTCCAGGCAAATGTTTCCTAAACTAGTGGAGACTAACTAAAAAAACTGCTGACTCATGCTAGTCTGGTCTGTTGCTCTGATCCATCTTTATAAACAGGCAATCCAGTGACACTGCATGGCTGCTCTTTATGTCTCCGTTAATGAGACGTATCCCTCTGCTCACTACTTATGGGTGTTGGTGTGTAATGCATTCAGGAGCTCATATTTCCTGTGTTCATCGAAGCTCCTATGTCTTGTCTTGAAGAGGAGCACATTTCTGTGTAGGTTCTCAGTCATCCAGAGGTCATGTTAAAGTCAAAGCTTGATCCAAAGAAAACTGGACTGGTTGAAGAGCTTGAAGACGTTTCACCTCTCCTCCGAAAGGCCTCTTCAGTTCTAAACTTTCTGATGGACGTAGCTAGAAATTTAAGAGGAGCAAATGCGCAAGGGCAACTTATAGCAGGAGTCAATGGAGGCCTTGGGGGCTGGACTGTAGCGCCCAAGACCGGAAACACGTCACCAATCAGTAACTTCAGACACATAGAACATTTTAAAATCAAAATTCTTATTGCATATATACCTATATTGAAATCTTAGTTCAAAAAATTGTACTCTGCGAAGGCCTGTCGTTCTCCTTGTGGGGAGGGGTTGGGTTAGTGCTCTCGTTTGACCAGCCGACACTGCTGGAACCCCAAAATATCAAACTCTAGGTAATGCCAGAGAGACGAGAAATGAAGGTATACTACTGACTTAGGATGATCCGCAGAACACTCTGAGACTGTTTTTCATTATTTTTCTGTGGAAAACAGTTGACAGTTGTGACAAAAAGGTTAATAATTAAATTCACATCCTTAAAAGAGAAACCAACCAACATTGGCGGGCCCCCTTTTCAGGTAAAACATAGATAATAGGAACATGATAATTGGTGTTTTCACGTTTGAACTTTGTTTTCATTCCAAAAACTCTCTGTATGCCAGGAGCAGTGTGTCTGAGGACACCGAGTGAAGACTGTCTCCTCACAGATGGCGACATCTTACATAATGTTGCCATGAAGTACACTACACCTCTTTTCCTCAGGACATTTATACAACCTTCAGATAACACTTCTTGGTTTGTGGACATGGGTAATTCAGTTTGTAAATAGGTATACATATTTCATACAATGTGTGATTCAACTTTTTGCTTCAAGTAAAGTGTGTGTCAGTTTTTAAATCAACTCGTATGAAAGTATTGAAGAGTTTCATTTGAACTTTACTTCTTCATGCACCAGTATCATTACCCCAAACCTGGAGGATTGGCCAATGATTTCCCAGTGGCGACGAATGCAAATTATGTTTTAGCAACCAAATACATTCTGTCTACTATCTTATAAATGGAATCAAAACATCAAACAAGATATGTGATCTGATTATCTGGAGAGCTATAAAAAATATATTCTCAGTTTAATTTTAAAGGATCGTTCTGCTAAATATTTCAGCTCTACTTACACCCAGAGAGTAGGAGACATATATTTGCAAATGTCGCTGACACAATGTGTTGGTTTTGTCTCTTTTCTAACGTTTCCTTCTTTTTGTGCCTTTGTCACATACAGGTCGAAAAAAATCAATTACATAAATACACCATCCCTCAACACTTTTAACACGGTGTGAGGTGACCCCATGAATGCAAACACACATATCCAATCACAAACATGGTCCCAAACATAATGAAAGCCTCCTTTCAATGGATACAGTAATGAGAGCTGCAGCCCCCAGTCCCTCTGTCTGTGAATCCATCTGATGCATTTTTAATACCTTCTCTACTCAGGGACCTACGCCAGCCACCAGAACGAGCGATGCTTCTTTGACTACACAGTAGCGATATCCTTTAAAGCTCAAACTTTGAAATGTTTTCATATCCCCCAACCAAAGATGTCTGCCTGAAATCAGAATTCTTCCACCAAATCTCACACACAGTCTGATTATTTATACATGATATACCTTACTGCTTACCTCAGAACTTTACTCTAACAGGTAACATACAAAAATATAAATGTATATCTGATTGTATTCTGTAGCTCCTGCTCACATTTATTGAAGTTTGTAGGGCAGAGTGAAGAAGGCTGAGAGTGAATGCACAGTTGAGTGCTTGGGTTTGCTCCATGCAGAAAGCCCTGTATTGAGTATTTGTAGTAAGAATATTGAAGGTGTATAAAGTATGTATAACAGAGGATCCATGGGTGCAATGTGCACAGCCGTGCTACTAACCCTGGGTGCAGCTTGAGCAAGAAGTAATCCAGGATTGTTCAGATGTTATTTCTGTAAATGACGATACAAAGATTAGTGAATAAAGACTACTCAAAATGGTAAATAAACAAACCAAAATATATTCACAGTTGGCGACATACTGGAGGTGGATCACACAATTTCTGTGTCCATAAGCACCACAGTTTTGTTCCATCCTAGGGCGTGCGCCCCACCCCACTGGTTCCTCTCCTGGAGTGTGATCGCAGCCATGAGCAGCAACTGTTGTACTGTTTTCGTATGTATGTGCTCCTCTTCCCTCATCTACGCTCTGTAGTTCTCTGTTGACAAGTTGCTAGCTGGTGTTTGCAGACTGACCTGGCGATCATTAGCTTCATAGGAGTTGTTTGGTCATGTCAGCTTGTTCAGAAACCACCTGCATGTGCATTCCCCGGTATGTGAACTCATGTATGCCTGTCTGCATTATCCCCAGCAGCGCGAACGTGGGCTTCAAGGATAAGTCACTGATGTCACAGTCTTCCAAAATACATTGTCGGTTACAAATACATGTCCATGAAAGGGTGACTTCTTCTACTCATTCTTAGAAGTTGAATTTGAGCGTTCTGCTGCACTTCAAGTGTGTTAGCACTGAACTACTAGATCATAACAACAGCTTAGCTACTGAAAAGCTATTGATTCAGACGCCACAGAGCTTCTGTAAAATGCAGTTAAACTACTAATGCTATATGTAGTGACCTTACTTCCCAACACTGTGAATAACAACCAACCGAGTTACAAAGGATTTGTTTTACAATAACATTTTTCTTTAACTGAAACGGTTTAAAATGCCTTAAAATCTTTGTTCCTTTGAAAGGTTATGTCTGAAGTTTCTGAAAGCTCTGTCAAGTATTTTAACATGATTCTTTCTAAAGAATTCCCATCATGTGTTTTGATGATCAAGTGGAGTACTCGGGTCATTTTCTGAACCGGCAGTCAGTATTATCCCTTCTCTTAATGACATTAACCATGGTTCTAGCTGTTGAGCCTTTCTCTAATTTGAATGAACTCTCCAAGTTAAAAACATCCGTACAAAAGTGAGAACTGTGAAGGATACATGTTGTATTAATAGAGTGGAAGGTAAAAGCCTTTGTGTGAAGTAAATTGGAGGCTAATTCTACTTCTATTAACTTTTTAAAACCTCTGATATATAATCAGATACAAACAACTAACAGCGAGAGAGAGTTAAAAGTTAGGGTCAGTTTTGAGAAAACTGACATTTCCACATGCAACTAAAACCTTTTTTTATTATTATAGATCAATTATGCAACCACATAGATTTTTTTTCTTATACGTGTATACTGTACATTGATGACATTTTAAATTAGGCCATGTCTCACGCCTCTAATTGACTTATTCTCCACGACAAAAACTGTGAAAACCATTAGGTGTTGCTCTGTAAATAGAACCTTCACAGCATGCAATCAGGATGGACAAAACCTGATCCATCAGGTGTGAAGCCAAATGGATTATTATTTTTTGGGGCTTTTAGTTGGATAGGATAGCTGTAGAGTGACAGGAAATGTGGGAAGAGAGTGGGTTGCCACGTGCACCAAACAGCATCAGGATCAGGAGTTGAACATGTATTCTGTGCGACTCGGACTGTAGTATGTATGGTGCCTGCTCGACCAACTGAGATAAACCAGTGCCCCAGATTTGCATTATATTAATGCTCTTTAAACCTTTCAATGAGTGCTTGTGTTTTTTGCACAAGCGTTTATTTTTTCTTTATTTATTAAGGATGTTCCTTAAATGCGTCAATTATTATGTCTGTAAAATTTGATATATGTTTATTTATGATTTAACAACAAATGTAAAACGTCTTTTTCAAAGGCGCACACCTCATTTGTCCCAAGTGTTCACAGATCTGCCCTGATGACCAGGGTGTCACAGTGGCAATACGGGACCTCATCTTAACTGACCTTAATGACTTCTGAATCCCCGCCTTGATTATACGCCTTCCTCACACCCACCCCCCATCCGTCCCCCCCTCTCTCTCTCTTTCTGTGTGTGTCAACCTCAATCTCTCCCTGTCACACACGCAACCTATTAGCATAGTGCTATCTTTAACCTACCTCTCACATTCCTTAATGAAGCCAGGGAATAGGTGAAGTGTATTTAATGAAATCAGAGTGTGACCAGCCCTCCTAAATCATCGGCGCAGGTTAAAGAGCAAACGGCTCTTTACACTCCATCATGCATACTGTAAAGCTGTGCTTTGCAGAAAGATTTGGATGAGTTTGTCATCGGTAAAAATAAATGTAGAAATTAGAAGGCTGAGAGAAAATGTAGTTTAACAATTGTGATTAAAAAAAAAAGAGAAAAAATGATGATGACTCAAAAATCTCTGTTGGAAGTTTTATCATACTTTTTGTGACCACATGTTTTGGGGGAGGGATGTGAGGTGAGAGACATTTTATGTGGGGGGGGGGGGGGGATAGAGAAAGTGTTTTGATTTATTCGAGAGAAGAAAGTGAAATGAGGAAAAGAAACCCATATTGAATTAAGTGGCGGGTTGAGCCCAACTCATGAAAGAACAGAAACACTTGAGCTTGTGCGACAGGATGCATGTGGGCTGAAAGGTGTGCCAGAGAGAACAAAAACCACATCTCTGATAAGCATGAGTAAGAAAAAGTCTGAAGGAAAAACTAATAGAGCTGTAAATTAACTGGGGAAAAGAGACAGCCTGACTCATAACATTGAGTGGATTCAAATCTAAAGCTGTGTCCTGAAAAGTCAGAAATATTTCTGTATTGGTATCAGATTTATGAGGCTGTGTTTACGCCTCATTAAGTTCTATAAACCTAATCATTGTGTTGTTGCATGAGCCCCATATTCATCCTCACAGTTAGTTGATTGTAGATGTTGTGAAAGCCTTAATCCTCTGCATTTATCAAAAGTCACACAAAAGGGACATTAGTTCATCTGGGAAAAGGTTGGAAAAAATTGACGGTGTTGTAACGTTTGCGGTCGACAGCTTGACAAACGCTTCAACCAGTGTGTGCCCATAAAGGCATGAGCTATTTTGTATCAGGCTGTTAACATTTTATTAAGGGGTGAGTATGGGACTCCCTGCTACTTTGGAGCCAGCATCAAGTGGACACTGGCAGTTTTTTTTTACCTTCCACACTGGCTTCATTTTTCCACACACAAGGGTCCTTGCTACTTGTTCCTGGCCAGATCAATACTTCTGCCTTCTCCTCTGCCTGTTAGATAAGTCAATTAAAAAGAACAGCGAAGAATTAGTGCAATTTCACAGAAACAAGTAGGGACAAAATAGACAATTTAGCCAATACAGCCAATATATAATTATAGTGCTAGATACATCTTTTATGTAAAATTGCCAAGTCATGAATTAATTTATATTTTTGTTATATCACCTGTGTCTTTCTCTATGAATCCATTCTTTGTATTTATGATCTGAAGTACATTTCAGTGCTGCATATAGTTCTTCAACTGTTGCAGGTTAATGTGTGGGAAATGGCGTTAACAAGCTTTGTGTGCGTATGTGTTGTTCACACTTCTGGCTTCATGGGCAGTATCTGAAGCCATATATTCATGGCAAAAGGACGAAAAACTGTGCCAAGAGAAAATATACTCATATTTTTACACGACGCACATACAACCACACACATCATCTTCCATGTGTGGAGCGGATGATGAATTCAGTTTAACGTCGTGTTAAACCAAACACATTCACCTGAACATTTCAGACATTTTACCCCAAAACACAGGTCAAATTTATAGCCAAATAAAGCCCGTCTGTGTACCTTCCATAAAACACATTATTGCATTAGAGCGCTAAGTGTGAGTGTTTGGGAAAGGTCACTCGAAAAGTGGGGCATGATTGGCGAGTGGTTATTTGCAGTCAGTCATAGCAGTGACGTGAAAATCCATAGGGAAGAGGAGTTGCCTCTCTCTCCCTGGCTGGAATTGACCACCAATCGATGGTCGAGGAAATTGGTCGGTGGTGCAGAGCTATGGGGAGGGAGCAGGGAGGGGTAGAAACTGTTTGGTGAAGCATTAGCTAAAGATTATTTATGATCATACATATATTTCTGCTGACACATCAGCAGTTAGGTCCAGGATTACGGGTCTTTCATTATACGGCAAATGTTTCTGTTTTCTTATTCCACATGGCAGCCTTGGAATTGTATTTCTCTGGAAATGGCTACTCTGTGATTACACGCTGGAGTCCAAATGAGGATCATTTACTCATCTACATTGTCCGCTCGTTTTGGCTCAGGTCTTCAAGCCTAAATGTGATGAGCTCTCATTGCCATTTTCTCATTGTGTCTCTTTTCTTTCTTCCATATTTCCCCTCTCTCTATCTCATCTTTCCCTATAGCTCCACTGGTGTCATACCCTTTTTTCAATTGCTCTCTCTTTCTTTTTCTCATTTTCTCCCTTTTCCTCTGTACCACAGAGACTTGGAGATGAGCTTATCACTTTCTGCATCACAGGGCCAAGCTGTCATGCTGGCTCTGAATAAGCCTCTGTGAATGTGTGGAGAAAAAGATGTGAGAAGCAGCTTGTGAGTGTTGGTAGGCTCTAGAACAATGCTATTTCCTAGCTTTAAACTTGCTTCTGTCTTGGGGTATTATTGACATGATAACTCGAAAAGGATACTTCCACATATTTTGTCCTTTTGTCCCTTTTTTTTTAATTTGACACACTGGCAACCTTTCTGGCATTGACTCTTACTCCTGTATGTATGTGCTGAGTATCCTACCGCCTTCTTCCCCCATGAAGAACAGATTAAGTAATAAACAGTTAGATGAATGAAGCCTGATACGCCAATCCATGGCCACTAAGTCATTTAACTGTAAGTATGGTGCTATTACATCCAAAAATGAGGAATTGGAAGGAAGCCATTTAATAATTACTACCAAAACTATTTTCTAAAAACAGAAGAAGAAGACCTTATTTGCAAAAACAGGATGTTTTGATCAGATGTGTGGGGCTAAAAGGCCATCTCCACAAATGGCCAAGAAGCCAATTTGAAACCCAAGCAAGATGAAATAACCCAGAAAGAGCTTCCTGTCTACGAGCAAAAGAACGGCATGCTACCACATCATAGTAATTGGATGTTTTTTTTGGGCTTGTTTGGCTCAAAAAAACAGAACTAGTCATATTGTAAATCATACAACAGACAAATCAAATTCCTGAAGAAGTCTATAGCAGAGGTGCAGATAATCTCACCATTTCTCTCCCTATACACACTCTGACTCTTCATTCCTGGGTGTCTGCCAATGCAGAGTTCTAATACCGGAGCTCCTTTCCCCCCATATTTAAGATCTCCATAAATCACTGCTTGGAACCAATAGAAGTCATTTTTTTCTGTGAGGTAACATGAGGCCAGAGATTGTGGTGGCACTTAAAAGTGAGTTGGCGGCCCGCCTTGACTGAATAAATGTAACTGATAGCAGAACTTTAATGACAATGACAAATGAATTGTGTTTAAAGTTGATTGGTCGCGTCACAGCTGATACCAAATCCACTTAATGAGGTCTGTATCTCATACTAGTCTGCTTTATCCGATCAGTGCCTCCCTAGCCAGCTAAACATAATTGAATTCATCAAAACTTAGTACGCAGTTCTCCCATTATGAAGACATGCTATCTCTTTACCAGTATATTTTTAATACTTCTAATTGAGGACTTAAAGATAATTGGATGAATATGCAACTCCCAAATTTGGCAGGAAAAAAATAGTGACAGTATGAACAGGTTTGAACATTGCTAAATTTGATGACTTGTTTGAATTCAACCCTGCTTTTATTTTGAAATACAGTAAGAACCTTCTGGTAGAGCGAAGGTAACAACATTAACTTATTCTTTCAAGCACATTATTTAGCACTGTATTTCCTTAAAATGTAAAAGATAACACAAACAACATTGAGTGATTTTCTTTGCTGGCTCTGTTTTATATGTTTCACACTTAGGCTGTTTCATGTTTGAGAGTTTCTATCACACAATGCTGTTTGACTTATTTATTATTATTTCACATAGCTAATCATTTACATATTCAGCTGCAGAGTAAGTCATTATGGATGTGATATGAAATATGAACGTTTACGAAAGTTTATCTTCCTTATTAGATCGGTTGATTGAATGTTAACAGCAATATATTCATCCATAACTTTCATTCTTCAACCTACTTGTAGAGAGTATTGTAGCAGGTGTCACAGAACCCAAGAAACCACACTTTGCATTCACGCTCCACAGTTTGAAGAGCCACTGCGGAGCTGCTTTTTTGTTCCACAATTCATGGAATTTCGCCAAAACAGAGCGAGAGAGCCTCTCGGAAGTTTCACCACTCATGCAGCAGTGTCGTCAGCTGTCGCAACAAGATTCAGGAGATGACACACACACTTGTGATGCTGTGGGAGTTGATACTCAAGGCCAGAGTCACCAACTGAAATAGACATCTTGATACTAGTGACTTTCATCTCCTGAAGCACCATACATGATGGAGTGTCTCTCCACCTGTTCATCATGTGAGAGAACATTTTCAGGAGGTTCAGGCTTCAGTCTGATATTGCCATGATATATAAATATATATATATTTTTTAATTTGCAGATATAAGATTACATAAAATCAGATTACAGAAATATAAAAGATCTGTCAGGAGAGGTCAAGAAGCTAACACGCTTACCCAGAACTTCCACCAGATACATGTGCATTGCTTGTTAGCTCCCGTCCTTTACAATTATGCACCCTCGT
The DNA here is from genome assembly GCF_963584025.1 of Labrus mixtus. Classification (NCBI taxonomy): domain Eukaryota; kingdom Metazoa; phylum Chordata; class Actinopteri; order Labriformes; family Labridae; genus Labrus; species Labrus mixtus. The sequence goes on along the minus strand of NC_083613.1, from coordinate 26,782,172 downwards.
CCGTCAACACCATAGACTGTAAATATTCTTGGACGAAGTGACGTCAGCCATCTGTTATGACAGGGGGTTCTGGAGGCTCATCGGCAGCCATGCTGGAAATCCTGTCTCGGCCTAACTTTCAGTCAGCCTAACGACAGGCTGAGAGCTGGAGCTGAGGCAGGGTTTTAAGCCTCTTGAAAAACGGTTACATCACGGCCACCTGTCAATCATGTCAGCCGCGAGCCTAACTATGGATAACACGTATCGTTTTCAAAATCAAAATGGAGCAGTTTTGAAAATGTTCACCCCCGTACAGTGTGTGCCCTTGATGACAATAACTAGCAGACCTATTTTGTTTTTTGTACCAGGCGGTAAACATGTTTATTTCTGCTGTAAAGACGGCTTTTTTTTGCCAGTCATGTGTATGTGACTTTCGGTGTTCCTGGAGCCAGCCTCAAGTGGACACTCGACTAACTGCAGGATTTTGCACTTCCGCATTAGATTAATTTTTCAAGACCGGAGGTTGCCGCTTGGAATTGACATAATCAAATTACATTATGACATTAGATTAAAGGAGGTCCTGTTAATTCTGGCAATGCGGTTGTTGAGCCTTCAAAGCATCAAATTGATTTACCATTGGCATATAAATAATTATGAAACATATCTCTACCTCCTTCTACTGTAAATTTATCTGTTTTATGAACTGTCTGAACATTACGGCACTCATTTTAAAAAATTGCTGATCGGTTGAGAAAAACCTTCAATATCACAAGAGACAAACGCTAAAAATGAAAAAGCGTTTTGGATACAGTGGTGTGTCGGTGGCAGGAAGTAGAATATGTTTACAGTTCATGAGCAATGTGTACCGAAGATGTGACATACGTCTCTCTGAGGATGATGGTGTAATATTCTGTATGTGGACTCTCTGTGTCCCCTGCCTTGCTCAGACCACCATTGACCTTTTGATGTCATCTTTGTCTCTAATGATGAAATAAACAGATGGTGTCATGGTCTGCATATTTCTGTCACAGTGCCCTGTGACTCAGGGGGCGGTTGACTCATAGCCTTGACTCTCCAAAGCTCCGGCCTGCTCTTAACGCTGAAAACACAGAAAATACTGACAAACATAAATGCATAACCTGGTGACCCCAAATGACCTTGCCATACAACTATGATGACTCCTCTCTTACAATGTTATCTTCTTTCCTGTAGTATATTTAAGAAAAACCACCATCATGTTTCATTTTATATTCTCTTTTTTATCGCTTGTATTTGTGGCATTTAATTAGTTTTAGTAAAAAACACATCAACCTACAGACAAGATTAATTGTCCCGAGTGTTTCATTGCGCAACACTTCCTGTTATTTGTTATTTTTGTAGATATACCAGTGAATACAGAGATTTACACACATTACAAGCTAATTTCTTCCAAGCACAGCCAGATTTAGTTCAAAGGCTAAATTCCTGACACTGCTATTATGACAACACTCTTTCAGCACCATTTCTTCAGGGTCTTGATAGTCTGGATACAGGACAGGTCGTTCGTTATTCACAGGGCTGCCATATAGACCAAAACAACAGTCAAACTCCCACCTATGTAAGTCACCAAATAACAAGAATGACGTTGGACTGAGGAAGGTAGAATGAATGGGGAGAACATCTAAACTCCACACAGAAATTGACATAATCAAATTACATTATAACATTAGATTAAAGGAAGCATGCAGTTGTTCTGCCTTCAGCAGGGGATCTGAACAAGGAACCTTCCTGCTGCGTGGAAAAAGTCCTAACCACTGTACAACTGGGCAGCCCGACTGTTAGTGGTGTATGATATTATGTTACACTTTAAGTCACATCAAATTACGCTTGCACACACACACACACACACACACACACACACGCACACACACACACACACACACACACACACACACACACACACACACACACACACACACACACACACACACACACACACACACACACGCGCGCACACACACACACACACACACACACACACACACACACACGCACACACTGCAATAGCTGGACTGTGAGCAGATGACTCAGATACAGCAGTGGGGCAGTATGTGATTGCTCTATTGGGATAAATTTAATGTCCGTGCAGCTCTACAATCCGGAGACATAATTAAATCAGGGCCTTCACATAAAAATGCTGTAACTAATTAACCAATAAATTATCAGTGGCTGCTCCATAAATCATGATGTACACAACCATTTTTATTTGCTACAATTGAGAAGAGCTTGAAGTTGTCATAATAAGAGCGTGCCAGTTTGACAAAAGGAACCTTTGTATTTATTTTTTTAACTGAACAATTTGTCTTCAATCAGAGGAGGCTTACTTCATTATATTTTCAATTTTAGGTGAGCAGGTTAAGCTCAAGGTGCTAAATGTTGAAGAGGCAACAATGTCAAGCAACTGGTCACTCATTGGTTGGAGTTGGAGATAGGTTTAAGAACTGCCACAGTTAGCACAGCACTATTTTCATATGGTTGTTGGTAGAGTTTTTTTTATTACATTATCAGTGAAGCTTAGAGCAATTCTATCCTATACTGTCAGCTGCTTATGTAATACATCCTACTGTCAGCTGCTTATGTAATACAGTTCCTTTTGGACAGACTTGTTTGCATTTGGAAATGTAATGCCTGTTTGACGAGCAGCTGTACTCAGACTTTAGCCATCCAATTAGTGGGTTTCTCTAGGTACAGACAAAATGGAGAGAAGTTAAACATTTTTCATCTGCATATACTACAAGAAAGTATCCCTTTAGGGTGCTTTTGATAGCTGCTTGTAACCAAAAAATGAAGAGCCACAGTCTATACCTTCATCTGAGAGGCATTCTGAGAAATGTTTCCTTTTCAAACCACAACTGCCAGTGGAAACAACATGTCCATTACTATGCACTTGTAGCGTGCTGTGAGTCGATTTATGTAATTTAGGAGTGAATAAATGAGCCTGACATTAAATGATAAATGGGTGTTAATGAGCAATCATTGAAGCACAGCAGATATGAAGTCTACGTGCAGTCAAATGTGACAACCAATATAAGACACTGACTTCCTGCATTTCAGCCCCCTGCCCCGCGCATCCATAAACAATTAATAATCATCAATTCAAAATGGGCTGGTAAACTATAGGAGCAGCCGGGGATAAAGCATTTCATAGCATAATGCAAAGTGATGCCCATGTGGTAATTATGGAACATATAAAGAAATAAATTAAAAATCACTTAACTGTATACGACAGGAGAAAAAACAGCTTGAAAGCTCTCTCAAGTAATCACCCCCCTCTATGAATCTCCACGCACTGCTGCAAAGTTAAGCACATTGACACTAATGTTTGGTGGCAACAGAAACATCTGATAAAAGCAGGAAGCAGGAGGCACGTCACTGTCTTCATCATAGCTTTTTTTCAATTCTATGTTACCTTTGTTGTGTTGTGTTTGTAGATAAAATGGCTCAGATCTTCTACTAACTGACAGGCGTGCCGGGCAAATTATTCTGTTGTGGCTTTGATCCCCCTGGCCTTCCATGCCCCGCGGGCTTCAAAGAGGAGCAAAATTGAGAGAGGACATAGCAGTGTTCACATTTTGTCTCCATGCCCTCTTCAACTTAGACCCAGACATGGGTCAGACAGGTCGGCTAATATACTCCTTATTCCAGTTTTCTTATTAGTTCAAATATTTAGTAATAGGCCTACTTAATGAAATCATTACTCTATAAGCTTCTTTGCTTTACGTTTTGGGTTATTTATGTATTTCTTACCTTGCAGAGAGTTAGCTTAGCTCAGCATAAAGACTGAAAGAGCAGGGAAACAGCTAGTCTGGGACTGTCAAAATCTGAAATACAACTACCTACACCAAAAGCTGACTCTACAAATAAAATCAATAAAGATCCACTTTGGGTTTGGGGTGAGGTAGATGTTGTAAGGAATGCCTCTTAATGACAACTATTGGTGGTTGTCTGTGATGTGGATTTCCGTTGTTGATGATATGTTTGATGAAGAAATTCGCCGTTGAGACTGACTTGCTTTTAAACAGAATTATTTATTAACAAGTTGCAGAATCACTGAACACGTCTGCCCAGGAGAGTCAAGAAGCCAATAATGATCTCTCTCAAACATACATTGAGAGTGCTATTTATACATAATGTCACAGGACACATGAGGACATCTGTTTCTTGTTCTTGGGTATCTCTCTGGACCCAGGGGTCCCTTTGTTCACATTCCACTGTGGGGGATCCTTATCTTAGATTTAGGCATTTCCTGGCAACTCATCACTCATCCTGCCAACAACACCTCTGAGCTAACATTCCACTGAAGGGGACTCCTTTATCAGATACAAATTCTTTCCAGATGTGTGCAGTATACAACTTAAAGAGCAGTATAATAGCTCTGTCCTAGATATTTAAGACACTTCATCTGTCGGTAGCCATACCCATACAGTAGGTGAGATGTTACACAGAGGTAGTGGCTAATGGACAAACACATTAGCTTGTAAATGTCTCTGAAATTACAAACTGACCCAGATACTTTTAAAGGTGAGCTTTAGTGATGTATTTTAGCCTATTTTTTCAACACAATAAGAGCCAAGCCAGATGTTTACCCATTGATTGAGTCGTTAAGATAAGCTAAGCTAAAATAAACAAAGGCCACCGTTCTCTGACTTTAAAGTTAAGGCACTTGTTTTGCTGATCTTTTCATCCGAGGACATTTACCACATTGTCAAATACTTCTCTTACATCATTTCTTCAGACACATTGCAGTTATAATTATAAACAAGTCATATGAAGGCCAAACTTTTGGTAAGACATCAGCAGAGCTATGTTTGTTAATTTGTTAACCGTTAATTACCACTGTTCATTTTTGTATTCATTTAATGTGGACGTTGATTTGAAGAATGATTTCAGAACATTAACTTCTGTTCAATTTGGTTTCCGTTTTCATTAATTGAGTTTACTTTGAGTTTACTCACCAACTCAAGTCAGTTGAGCTCAATTGCTCCTTACTCTCAGAAGAGACGAGACTGTTGACCCTACAATACAAAACACATTAAAACTCAATACAATGGTTACCATGGCTCTATTTCCTTGTGATGTAACTTTTGCTGCTACGAGCACAAAAAAACTAAGCACTCTTGTGAGCCAATGTACAGAACACATTATTCCCTATAAGCCCTCGTCTAATCCTACCCAAACTCCACACTGTAATCCTGTATCTGAGACGAGAGGAGACATTAGAGGAAGGTTCAAAACAAGGTTTTGACAAGACATAGAGCAGAAATAGAACTTATTTGATAACCTTATTGTAAATGCAATTTCCTGAAAAGGTGGGAAATCATGTTTGTAGCAGAATATATAAAGAAAAGGGGGACGGGGGCATCAATTCAGTGCAGCTTCAATGTTTCCTACAAAAAAGCTTTCCTTGCTATAATCTAATCAGGCCACTAGGGATGCAACAAAGACAGTATAAGATAGAAACTGGTCAAGCATCAAGATGAGAAAAAACTATAACTTGATGAAAGGATTTGTCTGTTTCTTGCGTCTTGGAAGGGATGTTCCATCAAAAGTTATTCTTCACATTCCTTCAGACACAAGGCGAATAAATCAAAACTAGAAATGTCAGCATTAGACATGAATCTATGTCACATAAGACCTCATATCTGAAAATCTAAATCACTTTCAACATATTCAAAGAAATTATATTTACTCCTGTTTCCTAATATGCTGTAAAACTCTAAATGACTCCCAGACATTTCCAGTGTTGTTGGCTTTTAGTGTGCTGATTGGGCCTTTGCTTTAGGATACATTTGGTTTGCAATCAGTGCAGTATAAATATTAGCCACAGGTGATCCATTGCACTGAATCTTAACACAGTCACCAAACGGAACAGTGACATGACTAATACATTATATTGTAATATTTCACAATGGTTTAATATCAAGACCTTAAAGTTTAGAGAAATGTCTGTCATCTTTAAAACACGAGAGCTTTTCAACACTTTTTGTAGGCATTTTGAGAAGTTTGTATTAACTTCCAGACGGAAAAATAGTCAAATTTGGTTTAAGAAATATCTGTGTGAAAGGAAAAAAATCCAGGAATGAATTGGAATGAAAGATGATGTTGAAATATCTGGCAGTGGAATCTTCCACAAAGCGTCTCATTGATCAAATTGATTAGTTTGAAACTAATGCTGTGTGATGCTGATTAAGAACATTACTATAGAAGTGTGATGATCATCGCTGCTGGCTTACTGAGGGCCCAGTGCAAAGACTGATACATTTTCGTGCTCCTTTTATTCCCTAAGAATGTGCAGTTTAATTATTTATGGTGTAACGTCACCCTGAAGATGCAGTATGGTCCGTTTATTTTGCCTCCGGGCACATTGCCCTTGTCATGAAGGGTCACTATCTTTCGGCTACTTCTTGCTGAGCTCGATGTATTCTCATCTTTTCTCTGAATTATAATAATTTTCTGCCCTCAAGGAGGGACAGTGGGCTTAGAGAAGAAGAGCAAAGCTACTTAAGTACTCTGAAGCTTCAATTAGAATGACTCCAGCAAAAAATCTTCAAAGGACTTTAAAATGAAAACTTCACAATAGCTGAGGAGTATTGATCTATCCACATTAAGGAAAACACCCTTAATTAATGAGACGCTTGGTTTAAAAAAAGCACACTCCAAGGCATGTAGAACTTTTTAAACTTATTTCTAACCTTACCAGCAACCCCTCATTCAGGACAGTATGCATGTGAAGGTGACTTAAATAAATGGCAGTGAGTGCTATTGGCACCAACATGGAATTATGTATTTTTTATCAAATATATTGTTATTCTTTTAATTGATTAAGCTGTGTTTTCTATCCAAAGTAATATACAATAAGTGCAAATATGCCAAATTAAAATGTTGCCTTTTAAAAACAATGCCTAATATATTTGTTTTTGTGGGGGCACAGTTTGAAAAGCATTAAAGATGTGTTCAATCAATGCCTTGGGTTGTTCATCAACCGTTAGTAGCACCTCCCAATTTATAGAAGCAGAGAGAAGAGCAATGACAATAATGCACAACTTGACAATGACCTGAATGTAGAATAACCCTGTAATGTCCACAGCATGATAGACCAGCACCAGTGTCAACAACGAACCATGGGGTAGGTAGGATAAATGATAAATGGCCTTGAGCTTGTATAGAGCTTTTGAATACTCAAAGCGTGTATTACACAGCAGGTCACACTTATGAATTCACACACCGATAGAAGAGGCTGCTATGAAAAGTGTCCATCAGTATTAACTAATCACAGCAGCAGGAGCAGTTTGGGATTAAGTGTCTTGCCCGAGGACGCATCGGACATGTGGCTGCAGGAGCTGAGGATCGAGCCCTCGGCCTTCCAGGTGGAAGACGACCGAATCTACCACTGATCCACAGCTGCCAAGGCTATTGTAAAAAAATAAATAATAATAAATAATAATAATAATAATAATAATAATAATAAAATTGAATGTGAATTGTGAAAATGTGATTTTTAAAAAGGAATGAAGACAAGTGTCAGTCCTTTCTCTTGAGTGAAAGTGTTGTATAATTACTATGAGCAATGGCATCTGCAGAGTTTCCATATAGAGACTCCTTAAACCATGAATGGCATGGTTGGACTGCTTGTTCTTTTTGCTTTCAATTTCCAATTCTCCGTCTGTTGGGATGGCTCATAGGTCAAAGAAGTGAAAGTAAAGGCTGGGAACTTATCTTTTTCAATATCACAGCAAAGCCATTTTACCTGCAATTCTCTGCGATCATTATTTTGAATAACCTTAAAAGAAAGCATGCCAACATAATTACTTCTTCTTTCATGATTATATGCCGGTAGTTTCCTATTCATGGAGAACAAAGTCTTTGGCAAACGTAACACATGCTAAGCCTTTTATCTCTATCCCCTCCAAAAGTAACTCTTCACCTTCCCAAACTCGTACTTTTCAACAGTAATACCAACACATCCATTACAATGGAAGGCGATGGACTGATTACTTTGTACACTATTGACCCACTTTAGTGAAAACAAATACTTCTGTTGTTGGTTTATACAGGGATTGTTGAAGAAAGATGTCAAACAGACCAACAGACATATGCTGCTGTGGGTGAAATCATTGCAGCACGGCTTTAGCCTCTAAAGTTACTATTTTACTTTTTATTTAATTTGTCTGGTTGGTTAAATCCAATGCTGAGGGCACTAATGTCAAGACCCCTGTATATCATGATCCTGAAGTATGCTTCGATAAAAAAAAAACTCACAAACAGATAAATTGACCTTTACCAGGAATCTGACCTAAATATAAAGAATTTATATTAAACTTATTGAAACACCCCCTACTAAAGTGATATTCAGATGTTCAGGATACCACTCCCACTTGAGATTTGAACCATGGAGTGGCTGACTGAGGGTGTTTTGAAGCATACAATCAAAATATTTAACCCATAAATAATGCCAGTGCAGCCTCACAGCCTTACAAGTTTATGTTGAAATTTGAAAAATGAATAAAATGCTAATGCAAAGCTACAAATGCAAAAGAATGGGAAATGTGTCTCTGTCCCTTAAAATCCATCCCTGTGCTGGCCTCCCTACATCTGTCTCTTTATCCCTATAAGTACAACATGTAATCAACACAACCGGACAATATCTTTAGGTCATATCTTTACTTGCATCTGTCCATGTGCCTTTCAGTCTTCGGTTATTAACATCTCTCTCAGATTGTCATCATGTTACGAATCTGCAGTGTTAGTTTAATTATGCTCATTACCGTAGTTGCCATGGATTTGATGAAAAAGGATGAATGTCGTTCGAACTTTAATAAATTTGATGTTTTGAAGCACAGGTTACAAAGAAAATGCCCAAAGTACAACTCCACTAGACAGGGGCCTTCGGCTGATCAGCAAAAGTGAAGGACAAGAGACCCATTAAGACACACGGCTTGTTCGAAAAATGTGTTTCTTTAAGGTGTTATCACAAACCTTTCACTGAGTCGGTCCCTTATCTTCCCTGAAGGAGCTTTCGTTTTCTTCCATCAATCTCCGAGATGCTGGCATCTTTTAAGCGACAACAAACACAACCGACGGTTGAGAAATTACCCATCAAATTTAAATAAGAATGTTCGGAGCAGATTAAAGTTAAATTAAATCTAAATAAACAAAGCCACAAAGTCTTGTAGCCGCAGAGGCTTCTATAGAGTATGTCGGGCTGTTTCAGAGAGGCAACAATATAAACATTCCATAATATGGTAACTTCAGGCTTTTCACATTCACTCATCTCTACTATCACTTTGGTAAATTGATATGGCAAAACAGCATATCTGCATCCAACATATCTGCATCCAACAGGGATTGAAGAACTGAATTATTTTAGGCTGATTAAGGTCTCCATCTTTATGTAAAGGAAATATATGGCTAGCTTCCAAACTACTACTAATACTTTCATTTGTTTTCTCTTTAGACAAGGAAAGCATCGATCAAAATGGAAGACATCTGGATGATTCTCTATGTATGAGGCAACATCAGGACAAAAGCATTGCAACCCAAATTTAAATAACAAAATGTAAATGATCAATAAAGCCTTACGCCAACACGGTCTGTCATGGGACAGGGTTTGAGTCAACCATTAGGGGGCAGCTCTTATATTTACTTTAAGACACTTGAGAAAACAAGCCTGTGTAGTCAAGTCGCTGATTGAGTTGTTTTATTACCTGTGAGCTGGCGCTTATCCCAACTGTACATGAAGCCAAGCAAATAGACTAGAAGCAACATATTTATGTTATATTTTTCTTTTCATGCTTTGAAATGAGCACAAGCGTAGTGGTATCCCATTTCGCCAGCTGGGACATCATCTTAGTTTTGAAGGGACTGGTTCCAAAAAAACAGCAGGCTTCCTGAGAGCTTTCCAAAACAAGTCTGCCATGTTTGCTGTAGAGCTCTTTCTGAGGCAGAGGGGCTGGAACCTTACAGATCTGAGCTTTAAAGTTTGCAACCGCAAGGAGGAATTTATTGATTTCACCCAGCTTAAAAGTTTGTCACAGTTTGTGCCAAAAACATAATTGCCAGGCAACAAGCTAACCCCCAGACAGTAATTAGGTTTTTAATATTTATTTGTTTAGTTATGTCTTTTCCATTTATTGCTTAGCAACAGAATTCAGGTCAAAATGTAATAACATGATCAATAAAGCCTTGAAAGAAATTTTGTTATGAATTCTAGTGAGGCAGTTAAAGAGCCAATAACTTCTCTCAACACTGCAGGAATGTTATGCAGCATCATTGAGATATTGTTATCCATCTTGAAGGTGTTATTTCATTTTTTTAATAAACGTAAATCTTCGAGACTTTTACATCCAACAATACAGAAATCCCTGAGGGTCTTCTTCCTGAAGTATCCTTGGAGCTATTGAAATATTTCCTTATATGGGTCACCTGATAGTATGATAAATGAGGAAGACGTGTACCAAGGGACATTAATGTTGAATCTTGGGAGGCAGCAGGAGTCCCAAAGCAACACTGTTCGCCTTGGGCTTAGCCCAATGTGCCTCCCCAAGGAAATGTGTGACTAATACAGTCTCCAAGCTTAAAAATAATTATAATCTCTAGGCTCAGCTCCCATGGGTCATGTGCAGTGCTGTGCTTTGTTGAGGCCACATACTGTAATGCTTCATTGGAAGGAACTTGACATCAGTTTATTTTCTTTTGAGATATTTTGTGTAATCTGTAATGCAAAACCACAACCACCTCGTCTCTCTTCCTGTTTGACCCTTTTATCCTTCTGTCATTTTTCACTGTCTACCTATACATATTTTGGTGTCCTCGTGACCCTTCTTTCTGTCTCATTCTCACAAAGGCTGGTCATTGCACTTCATTAAATGAATGCTTAACAAATCTGTTTGCTCCCTCTTTGCCTTGGTCATGTGTGTCTGTGCATATGTGCACATTGTGAAAAGCAAAGCCTGTTGTGCACCTATTGAGATGGCCAAGACTGAAGAGTCCCTTGAGGGCCATGCATATGCCAGTTCCTTTCAGATTAGGACCTGAATGTGGTTGCCCAGCAATGTGTTCCAATTTTAGACTCACAGGTTCAGAGAAAAATAGCACGTGTGATGGTTTTATACATTTTGAAGCTTGTCCCAGTTGTTGTTACAAAAATGGGACAGAAGTATAAAGGACAAAGAAGGAAACTATTTCCAAATTCATTTTTAGTCCAATTCTTCAGACAGAACTGCAACGGCTACTTCCATTATTTATTTTTTATTTGTTTGCTGAATAATCAAAATGGTAATTACCAGTAAATACATTTATCTACAATCAGCAATTTATTATCACAGACGGAATTAAATCGAAGGATTATATATTATCTATTTGAAAATCACTTTGAAAACCTTCTGATTATTCTTTACAGATAAACTTGAACAAAGTCATCACATCAAGGCCATACAAGAGAAACACAAGCTGCTTTTTTTTTTCTTGTGACCTCTTTGGCTTCTGTTGATTGAAAAGAATAAAGCACACAGTAAAACTGTCAACATTAAGCCTGTCACATTTCCTAATCTTGAGCACTGCATAGGACATTTTGACAGTTTGGGTAAATACAAACATTGTGTCAGCTTCCGCAGTTTCATTTATTTGAAGGTGCTTTAACTCTACCTGAATGTTTCCTTCTAATGTCTTCTTATACTTCTTCTGTGCTCAATTGAGGGCTGTATACTTTTTACTTCAGAGCCTTTTTATGACTAAATTTACGTTTTACTTTTAAGTTTGGTGTTATGTTACACTCATAGACTGTACATAATAATGGTCAAAGTGACGTCACACATTTGTTACTGCAGTGGGCTTTGGAGTCCCATTGATGGCTGTTCCCATGCTGGAAATGCTGTCTCACCCTAACTTCAGTCTACTAATGACAGGCTAAGAGCTGGAGTGTTACATTGCATCCAACTGTCAATCAGGTCTTATTGTGAATAACACTTATCCTTCATTCAAAAAAGGATTTTTTTTTCACAATCCTCCTATTGCCGTGCTGTATGTATGAATCACACCTCATCTGTTTCTTTCCCCATTGATTCTGCTTTCACCTTTACCTTGACCGAGCAGAGAGAAAAGCCTACCTGTATAATGGACCATGAACTCCTTCTAAACACCTCAGATAGAGATTTTCTCGAAGATCAGTAAACCGGTGATGGGTCAGAGTCCTCTCCACCCCTACCAACCAACATCCAACACATCCCATGTTGTGCTCAGCTATCCATATTCCACGGAGCTTGAAGCCTTCATAATCCTAAAACTCATACGCTTTATCGGGCCTTCGCCCTCCGCCAATCCGAGGGGACCTTTCTTGTTCAACCTTGAGAGTCAGGCACCCAAACAACGGAAACTGTGAATCGAATTCTCCACATCAGCATTCTGACCTTCCTCGAGCTTTAAACATATCCAAATGACCGTTGACTGTCTGAGACACACTCTAAGCCAGAGTAACATTCTGTTCAACTAACTTTTTCGACTTATCACCGCCTCTCAGCAACACACCACTCTCCCACGGTGCACTTCCGGAGCACTAAAGAAATCCCAGTGCTGGGCCTGCAGCAGCCCCGATGACGTCACAGCACATCCCATGACCAAAGAAGAAAAGAAAGAAGCCTTCAGCATCAGCTCTCTTAGGGAGAGCACCTACTGTGTCCTATAGCCACTCCAGTCTGCACACATTTACCCCACTCATCACAAACAACCTGCCAATTATACAGTACAATATTAGACTGTTCCTTGGACCAATAGTACAAACAAGGCTGTTGATCTCAACATTTGATCATATGCAGAACAGAACAGAATGATATTTAACAGAAGGAAATATGTTGACCTCTAAGGTATAATAATAATAATTATCTTTTATTAATCCCGTGAAGGGAACTTCAGTTTTACACTCTGTCTAATGAACATGCTACACAAACATAGGCCAAAATACACACACATGCACAAACAGGATCCTATGGACATGCAATAATGGAAAGGTCTCAGAGTGAGGGGGCTGCCCACAGCAAGCGCTGCAGAGCAGTTTTGGGGTTCAGTGCACCTCGGCAGTGCTCATGAAGTGGACTGGCACCTCTCCAGCTACCAGACCAATATCCAGGCTTGGTCCGTGCCGGGACTTGAACCGGCAACCCTTTGATTCCAACCCAAGTCCCTACAGACTGAGCTACTGCCGTCCCAATATGGGACTCATATTGTGCCACTGTTGTGTTACATGTAAAAACAAGTTTAGGTTTAAAAAAGTAACATCACACAGACGTCAAAACTGTTGGAAGTCTCATCATTTCAGGATGAGCCACTGTATTATTTTCCTCTCAAATTTGCAAAGCCGCCAATTTTATTCACTGTCAAAATAAATATACAGGCAGCATCACCGGGAGGTGGCACTTTGCATCTAAACCAGTTATTGATCCTGTGAGCAAGCTGCTGCAAATTGATTACCTTGATAAGGTGGGTTTGCTGTTGTACGGTGAAAACATTGGTGGGGTAATACAGCACGAGTGCATTAGAGCAATGCTTTCTCTTGTATTTTCAAGTTAACAGTTGATTGAACAAGACATCACATTGCATCAATATTTCCTCATGTGGCTCCATACAGGCTCTGACATGAATAACTGTCTTAGACAGTACTTTGATGACAAAATGAATTTGTGAATAATTGTTGCTTTTACTGAGGAGAGTTTCTTCCTCAAAGCACTAAATGTAAACATTTATCACGCTGAGATTATTTGAAGTTACTTTCAAACATTATTTTACATTGAGTAAGTTCAGTCTAGGAGTTATCTCTAAGGAACATTTTGAACTTTTTTCCTTACTAATCACTACTCATCCAGAAAATAATTTAAATACATTAATAAATAGAAGCTTTTGTAGTATATCTGTAGGTTTAAAGGAAATCTCACCATTTTGTAGAGATGTTCAGTTACCTTTTTTTCCAATACCGATACAATTCTGATACCTAAACATGTGCATATATATATCATGAGAGTCTATATGGTGGTGGATAGCAACTGTTTGCTATTTTTTAAAGTTATATTTTGGGAGCTTTCTTGTCAGCTGTAGATTGGATTGGTTGGATTCGAACCCTGCACTTGCGTTGTGAAAAGGACTGTAGCTCCTGCCAATTGGGTGCGCAACATAACCAACAGGCCATGCGGCGCCAGTTGCTGGAATTTTCTGTCCTTAATGAAAATGACATAATCTGGCAGCATTGCACAGTTATCAATATATTATTCTTCAAACATCCCAAACAAGGAAATCTGTAACCATTGTCTAGACTCTAGAGAATTGGAAAAATGCCCTATTGGACAATGTTTGCTTGTTTTAGACATTGAAGTATCTATAATAAGACCAAACCATCTAGTTATCATAAATACACATTAATTTACCTGTACTGTTAACTTTAAACCAGGTACAAACACAAAATATTTACTGGTTCAAGCTCCTCAGTTATGAAGACTGGCTTCTGTCCCGTTTGGACAATTGAATGGACAAAACTAGCACTTTGAAGATTTCAGCTTGGGCTTTGGATGAAATGTGATGGGTTTAAATGTTCTCATGACCAGCTCAAGGGCCATGATGATAAATAAAAGAAAAGACACAAATATTACACTTAACTGATTAACTTACAAATGCTGAAATTAAATTGCAATGAGATGAGATGTGGATGTCAATAGAGTCAGGGGTGTAAGTGAGAGAGTTTGTAGAAAGTGCATTGCACTTGGGTTTAATGGAAAAGGAGGATAAAGAAACCAAACAAGTTGCATGCTGAGAGCCTGAGTGGCAGCTTTCATAGTGCCAGTGAGCACATGTGTTCTCAGTCAGGCTGATTTGGACAACCACGCCTACCAATTACATGTACCTACAACACAAAGGGCCAGTGTTACAACACATTGTTGCACACACAAAACAAATTCAATGAAACAACATACAAAGATAAATAAATGATGACAATAATTGTTGTCGGGGCGCTGATGGCTTAGTGGTTAGGTTGGGCGCCATGTATGAAGGCTGTCGTCCGACCTGTGGCTCCTTTACGCTATCCACTTAATGTTGTAACAGAAGTTTGTAGATGTGTTTGGAATATCCTAAGAATGTAAACATACTGCATTGCCAATACAATTGTCAGTATTTCCATTTTCCCCTCACACAAACACACGAATGCTTGCACACACACACAAACAATTGAAATTGAAAATTTAATAGTTGGGTACCTTATGTGGAACACATTACAGTGGGCTCATTTTTGAATGTGTCACATTGTTTAATGCAATTACAGAAGCATTGGCTCTCATGCCATCTTGATTTATTTTCTGCATGTCCCTGATGGATTTTATTGTTTATCGTTTCTTTCCATTAAATGACCTTGCAATAACAAGTGGATATACTGCTCTAGATATGCACATTCTATGGGGTAGATGACCCTAACACAAATACACTTTCTGGTATTCCCCTTGCAATATGGTTTATGGTACACTTTATTGTATCCATAAGTGCTTTTATTTCCCTCAACTCCCCACATGCTGAAATCGCCTGAACACATTTTACACATGCCCCTGCATTCAAAACTGCTGCAAAGATCCTATCATGTATTCTTATGTATTTGCATAATTGTTAATATACCTCACAGCGTTGCATTTAAATTTAAATTTCTAAGCACAAACAGAGAGGAGAGGGGAGGGGTGCAGTATGCACTTGATAGACAAATGCAGGCAGAGGGAAAATGGATTCCATTTGCATAGCAGTGAAGTGACATCCAGGATGGCTGCGAGCCATTGTTGGTCCACAAAGTATTATCCCGCTGTATGAGCCCAAGTCACGTCCACAGTTACTGTAGCCTTGTAGGTACAAGTGGCAGGTATTTGTGCTAAGAGGCTATAACACAGTAGTCAAGCACTAATTAGCTCTTCCACATTAGCAAAAACGGATTGTTAAGGGGATGAACTTTCCATATTAACACCCCAAGGTTTCCCTTATAGTCCATAGACAATCAAACCATACACCTATTGCATGCATTTTTTGCTCCTAAATTTTAACGTGCCTGTTGCCATGGAAAAAGATCCAATTTCATTATACAACCACATTTTTTTCTCAGTGTCCCTGACCTGTTCATAACAAATAGCCCTTTCTTTCAATAAGTTGGTTGCAAGGCAACATATCTTGCGTTTTTTGTAAAGACGTTCCAAGGACTTTAATTTGCAGTGCCTTCCGGAGATAAAATTGCCTGTTCTTTTGTACAGCAAAGCAACTATGGTTATAATAGCTTTCATCTGCAGCCCTGCTTTTCCTCACAATGCTTCTATATTGAACATTAATAGTATTGTAGTCTATCAAGTTGAATTATATCTGGCTGGATTTGTGTGAATGTTTGTGAAAATTATTGGCAGATGATCTAATCAGTCTGGGCAGATCAGGTCAATAGGTTATTGTTTATCCACACATTTGGCTGTCTTTCAAAACTTGAGATGCTGGTTTCAACTTTTCATTCTTGGCATTAATCAGCTGCCTAATTAAGAAAGATTAAAAAAAATATGTTGGACTATTAATGTTCACTGATGTTGAAGTCAGATCACTAATTTATTTGCATCTAGCAGACATATTCATTACCTCAAAATTTGATCGGGCCCAAAAACAGAGTTAACAAAAAGTGAATGATGCTCATGTTGTTCTGAATAAAGACTGGATTTGTTAATGCTGCCATGTCACTTTTTCAGAATCAGCTTTGTTGACCATATTTGCTCAGACACACACAAGGATTTTGTCTTCGGTAACTGTGCTCTCAATGTGCAAAAGAATACCATTAAATATAAACATAATATAAGCAAAAAAAGACTAATATATAAAAAGCTAAGTAAGATAATAGTGCAATTGTGAGTAGTGCAAACAATGGCAAGATGAAATATGCTATTATGTTACAGATAATTAATTTACTTGAGGTAGAGTTCTTACAGTATGTACATAAGCAGAATGCATAGATTGATGAGTATAATATGAGAGTATTTACATGATTAAGTTATTGAACATAAACATTTGTTTTAAAAAGTCTTATAAATTCACAGTGGGTAATGGTTTAGGGTTACCGGTACTTCACAGCGACAGGTCTGACGCTCTGTGACTGTTTAGCATTCATCAGAGTGACAGCCTGGGGGAAGAAACTGTTCTTATGTCTGGTTATTTTGGCGTACAGTTATCTATAACGCCTGCGGGAAGGGAGGAGTTTGAAAAATTTCTGTCCGAGATGTGAGGAGTCTGCAGTGATGCTACCTGCCTGTTTCCTGACCGGTATAAGTCCTGGATGGGGGGCAGGTCAATACCAATGATTTTTTCAGCAGTGCTGATTGTCCGATGCAGTTTTTTTTGCAGTTTTATATATATATATACAGTCTATATAGTATATATAAATATATATATTCTAATATCCCTAGAGTCGATGCCCACACTGGTTGCCATGTCAATGACACGAGAGCTTCAGTGTTTATGCAGCTCTGTATCGGTAAATCATCTCTGATATCTATCCATTGTTTTACCACATTTCTGGTCGTGGAGCTAGTTAGATAAATGCAGAAGCTTTTTAGGTCGGGCAGAAACAGTTCTATTGAACCAGTTCGTTTGCCCACTTCCATCACTGCAGACACCTGTTGGTTTGCTGTGATAACTGGTCTCATATCTGGCAAACTGAGGGGCATCCAAAACGGCTGTGAGGACCGGAATCGAAACTTTGAAGGAGGACATACTGGCTTCTGCACTGTTGTCAGAGAAGCCAGGACTTCAACATAGCATGTTACCTTAATTTCCAATGATATAGTAAGGTGTTTTTACGAACCAGCACTTTTCTCAAATTCACCAAAAAAGGCCAGAGAGACACACACACAGTAATTTAGTGAAAAAGACATTGAAATATCAAATTAAACATTCAATATTTGTCAAGAAGAAAGTGCTATTTATAAAATGTAATATCAAACTAAGAGGATTCACTTATTTCGTTTGAAATCTGTGATGAGACAACTATTTGATGTTCCCCACTTTGATGGGAAATATTTCTCATATGACCACTCTGATTGCTGCTGTGCACATCAATCTTGTCTTTGTCCTTAATGACTTCTACCTGACTAACAGTTAAATTGCTTTGAGAAATAACAGTTGACAATAATGAGAAACCATGTGCCTGAGCAATGACACTAGGAGCCATTTAGAGCATCACGTCTAAATGATTTGTACTGTGAACAGTTCAAACTCTTACTGTGGGCAATAAAGATGCTGTTGTGCAAACCCAAAGATGCTGCCTTATGAGACTTTGTATGGCCTTGAGAACACATTTGCTGTTGGCATGCAATAGGAGCAAGAGAGGCTGCACACAAACCCTACATCGTGTATGAATGAGAGAGCTGCCTGCTGAATTAAACATTGGACCGTGGGTGGCATAAAGGTGAAAGGTTACTAAGTGCTGTATCCATCCACAGCCAGTTTGGGCTCAGCTCTGCATAGAAAAAAACATTATAAAATCCAATAAGCAAATAATTAGTAATTACAGCCGCCTCTAAATCAACAGAATTTATTACATATCAAAATGTAGTAAGAGTCTGCATACAGTCGAAAAAAAGAGCCACTGCAATGCTAAATACTGTTGTGATTTATACTGAGGCCTCTACTTTTCATGTGAATTATTGATTTTAAAGTAACTGCTTTTGACTTTTGGGTCAATGTTGGCTACTAAGAAGTGAGTAAGTGAAGTCTTTTAACTTTGTAGTTTGTAAAGTATCCTTGGGTTTTTTGAAAGGCATTATAAATTCAATCTTTTATTATTCTTATTACTAAAGTCGTTTCCAACAAAGAATATATCTTTGCTGTCTCTGTAGTGTCAAAGCTGACATCAACATAATGTCAACTGATAGCAAGCTTACTGTCTCCATCCAGATTACATAAACGAGACTTTAAATATCCTTTTTATCACTTTGTGCCTTATTAACCTGAAGTTACAAGTGTGCAGTGGGGGAACTGGGATCACAAAAGTACATCTATCTATCTCCCCATCTCTCTCTCTCTCTCCATCCATCTATCTCTCCCTCTCTTTTTTCTTTCTCTCTCTCTCTCTTCATCCATCCATTCACCTCCTCCCCTTTCTCTCTCTCCATCAATCCACCCATCCATCTATCTCAGTCTCTTTTCTCTCTCCCTTTCTCTCCATCCATCCATCTCTCTCTATCCATCTTTCTCTCCACCCATCCATCTCTCTCTCTCTCTCACGTATCTCTCTCTCTCTTTCTCTCCATCCATCCATCCCCCTCTCTCATTTCTCTCTCTTTTCTCTCCATTCATCCATCTATGAACTTTTTTATTGTTTAATCTTAAATCAATTACTTTGAATAGCTGGAAAAAAACATCAAAAACCATATTCAGCTAGATAGTCCAGAACATAACAGCAGCAAATAAAAGCTATGAGTAAATCCAATAAGCTGATTATTTAAAAAAAAAAAAAAAAAAAAAACATGAAATAACTTTTCTGTTAATTCATTCATCTGTAATTTTTCAATTTGTCTGAAGATAAAAACATAATCTTTAATTATGATTGCATCTTTGAAGAACATCTTGCAACTGCAGTTGTCCGTACAAATGTTGATTGCTATTCCAACGTTCACCTATAAAGTAACTGGGATTGTTCTGTGTCTTGATATGCATCATTTATCGAACAGCATACACTGTATTATTATGTGTTGTAAAATGGAGCGCCTAAGTGCCATTGTGAACATAAAACAGAGTCAGCATCTTTGAATGGGAAAATGGAATCCACATACAAAGACGTGACTGTCTTTTCAAGACAATGAGACAATGTGTTTGCACACAGTTACATGGGAAGATAAAAATATTTGTTCACTTTTGATTCTGTAGTCTTGGGGAAAGAAACAAGAGTGCCACAGACCTCATTCATGTTTCTCAGTCAGGAAAAATGTTGCAGAGGATTGCATAACCCTCAGCAGGCATTGAGCAAAGATTCAAATTTGATTTATGCATTAAGACCTTGAAACAGACAACTTTCACTCAGTTGGTTATTCCTGAATGAATAAAAGAAGCAACATTTATGTAACTGTAGCAAAGACTTAATATTAAGGTCTGAATATATAAGTGTTTCATTTTAACAAAAGGTAATGGTCGTAGGAATAGCTGAAAATAAGTGAGTGTATAATATTCTCTGTTCCTATGCTTTAGCGCTCATGATGCCTAATCTCATATAAATCTACATGGAGCTTTTATTTTCTAAAGTCAGAATAAATCCCATATGTAAATCAATACATTTCAATTAAAATAATTGTCATATTTTTATGAATGTAATTGAATGTATTGTAAACCTCTCCTGTAAGATAGCTCATGTTATCTGCTTGTAAATGTGGGTTGACTTTATGTAACCCAGAAAGACACCCCCCCCCTCCCCTCCCCTCCCAGTTTTGCATACTGATAGAGATCTGAGGCATGCTAAGTTTGAATAAGTCCCATCATAATGTCGAAAATAAGCCGCCAGCTTATTGCATTACCCCTACAGCATTAACATGCTGCAGCATGCATGAAACCTGATTAATAATTCAATCTGTATCTATTTAGCAAAATGCTGTCAGTCAGATGGAGGCAGTATACATAATGCAGATTGGACATTGCCTTTCAAGGAGAACTAATGTGGCACAGTGAAGTCAGCCACCGTGATATCTATATATGTTGACATTTTCATTTACAGGAGAGAAAATGGAAGGTCTGTCGCTTTGTGCCACTGTTCTATGGGTGACAGGATGATTTCCTTTAGGGTATTTTTTCTTTCTCACTTCCAATTTAAAAAAGGGTGCATTAAATGAAATGGTTCCTTCAACAGTAGACTCGATTTTCTTTCACAGTTTCAAAGAAGAGACCCGGCAGAAGAGATTGTTCTACCATTGTGCTTGCCAACAGAATATAGTTTGCCAATTGCAAATTCAGAGGTCATTTAGAAAAGGTTAATACAATTTAGAATTTGGTAGTATGTGCTTATTAAAATTAATACAGTTATTCATATTCAAAAAGCTGTGGTAAATTACTGGAGGGATCAGTGGCCTCGGGTGCAAGAGGCACTGAAGTAAAGGGAGAGTTGCATGCTGTATTAGTTGCGGAGCTTTTTCTCTCTATCTTCTCCAGAGATGTAGCTAAATATAATTATACTTTTTCAGGTGAAAGGACCCAGGAGCTCACTGATGACTGAGGAAGTTATAATTTCACTGTTTAATTTAAGCATAGAATAATCTCAAGCCACATGAGTGAGTGATCGGTGATTAAGTCTGGCAGTACTGGTGGATGGACCAGGGATGTACATTTCAACTATCTGAAAATCGCTGGCTATTTGAATGATTTCTAGTGACTCAATTTCTTACAGATAGACCGGGATGTACATTCAAGTTTGTTAGCCTGATGCTAACAGATAATGTAAATTGCTATTAACAGGCCAGCGGATTTAGCATCATATCCTGGTAATTTTATCTCAATTAGTTAAGAGATGCTCATAAACAGTGAATAATGTGAGGTGTTTGGCACACACACATTAGGGCCTTGGTTGAGTAAGATTACCATTTAATTTTGAAAAGTTACAATTCACTTAGCAGACGCTTTTATCCAAAGCGACATACATCAGAGAGTAAGTACAACACTAATCCATTCATACACCGAAGCAGTGGGAGCAATGTGGGGTTAAGTGTCTTGCCCAAGGACACATCGGACATGCAGCTCAGCTGGGGATCGAACCCTTGACCTTCCGGTTGAGAGGTGACGACTTTACCCCCCCCCCCCCCCAGTTGTTGGTAATTTGCACAACATTTTCTTCTTGTAAAAATATCCTCTCCTACACATTTTCCATTTCTAGCACAACACATCCATAAGAGCTGACAATAATTTAAATCCTTACTAAAAGCAACCAGAGAAATCAAATCATTGTTTGAAAAATGGGCCACATAAAGGAAAACAGGCAAGGGTAATACAGGAAAACGGTCATTTTTCACCACTCTTTCAATACACACTCCCAAGCCCCCAATAGTGTTGTTGTTGTAACAATATTTATTAAATGCTGCTCTCGCCTCAGGGGATGCTTCTTGGCAGAAACAGCCATTTTATACTGCATCAACAAATTTTTTATATACATCCACATTCATTAAGTGAGAGTAAAGATTTCTATAGGTAGAATGTGCCCTGTGAGGATTTTAGGAAAATTGTCTAACATGTTTAACAAATGAATGTATGTCTTGACGTGAATTTATATAGAGTCCCTGGTGTGCTCCTTCCATTGACCCAATGAGCAATTCGTTTTAATTACCTTTACATGTTGCTGCTCAGTGCATATAAGAAGAAATGGAAATGCGACGATTGCTCTCTAAACGGCCGTTTACGGGGTAAAAATTGAGGCACAATGACCTCTTTACTACTAGCACTGCTGATTATTCTTGGAAGCGAACGCAGCTCCTGGCTGTGTAATGATGTTAAAGAGACATTACCACTCGCCTGGCACAGCATGAGAGCAGAATAAACACAAAAGTGCTCTTTACTCGTTTTAACCTCTGCTGTGCTCGTCTTAAATAGGTCAAAGTCATCCATATTACATCAGTATCCCATATACCGCAGAGCATCAGAGAGCTAAAGGAGCACTGCAAATCATAAAGTGATTTGGATACTTTAAATTAATCATGGCATTTTTAACATACATTAATTTTAATGTACAGTGACAAGCAATTTATGCACACGCTAATTAATGGAATCTTTTTCATCTTTCATTCAAAGGTTGTGATAACTTCACTGTTTGTGTCGTCTTTCAGCCGGTCATCGTCAGGCATGACATGTACTGTACAAATGATGGATTAACAACACAAGCATTTATCTACATTCACTTCAAACATTATTTGACACATTACAAGGGAGCACAAACATGGGCTCGCTATTGTTGTGAATTCTCTCTACCACCATGACTCTCCTCAGAATTGGCTTAAACAGTAAAACTCCAGAGGGAGCATTGATGAGTTTACCCCCAAGCAGGCAACACATTTCTCTTTCATGTGCTAGCTTGCGTGGTGAAATGGTAAACTGATTATCTCTCATACACTGTGCTCCTGCTTTTATTCCTATCTGATAGAGAAGTTGGAAAATATCGAGTGTATTTAGATTTAAAATCCCATTATGGAAGTGTTGTAGCACAAAGACCTTCAGGATATCTGAGAGCAGCAGAGGGTACACACAGATGGTGGTTTGAAAGTCTGAGGGTTTGCTCACAACCAGGCCTGGTATAATAATAAAGTGTTCATTTGGCAGTGCCTCAACCAGCACCATGCACTTTTTCTTCATGTTGTGGTTTTCGCAGCCTTGAAGAAGTTAAACAACAAAGCCAAAAACAACAGCAACAGCAAAAACAGCAGCAACTACAGTAAGAACAAAGGAAGTGCAGATCTCCATTCCTACTATTCCCAATTATCGCTTCGGGATGCTCAAGTTCCATAAAATATCCGGTGTATAAAACACACTTTTAATACCTAGTTTTTCATTTTAAAAGTTGTTTTTTCTTTAAAAAAAAAAGCAACCAATATACCAGTATAAAATGCTGACACATGGTCTGTCATTACAGCCGCCACCGTCACACACTGCACGCTACCTGAGGGTTTATTGTGGTATATCGTTCCGTAAATAAACCTTGTCGGGGGCCCCTTTGATTGAAAGAGTCCTGTATTGAAGTTAAAGAGTGACCAGCGGAGTCGGGCAGAGAGAACGCAAGCTAGGTGTCTGTGCTTCACAACTTTCACTGCAGGCTGAGAACTCAACTACCGTACTGTAGCTAGTAGGAGTGCAAACTACACAAAGCGAAAAAACGGAACTAAAGGTCCGAGACAGCTGTCCAGAAACTGCACGTTGTAAACTCCCCTGAACACAACAGAAATCGTCGCTCATGTAGACAGTTTTCTACAGCCTTTCTTCATAGGTTATCTTTGTGAATCTGGTTTTTAACTTCTGTTGTTTGATAAGCTGCAAATCCTGCCTTTCTAATATTATACATTTTAAGAAAATTGAAACAAATGAAATGATGACCAGAGCCCCAGGTAATGGCTGGAAATGTTGGGTTTAGTCTTTACACTGAATAGTTTGGGATCTGGACTGTTTTATGAATCATATAAAAGTGATAAAAGAAGAGGAAATAATTCCTCACATCAGAGAAGCTGGGCCGGGACGATGCTTCTCATTTCTTCTTCACAAACTTAAGCTACATTCTCTGCATGTTTTTTTTTTTTTGTTTTTTTGAGCAGTTACATTTTAAGCCAATTGACTTCATCTCTTTGTGATCAATTCTACCAGTGCAAAACACAGGCATGTAGAATTTCAAATACTGTATGCTTTTCCTGTTCCTATGTAATCCTCTACATATTCATCCTTGTCAGGATGGCAGGGGGCTGGAGCCAATCCCAGCATGCATCAGGGAAAGGTTGAGGAGCATGCTGGACAGGCCTAATGACCCAGGAAGAGCTGGAGGATGTGGAATGGGAAAAAGGACAACTATCCTTCATGATCCTGTTGTACCTGAGAAAAATTGGATAACATGAGGAATAGTAGAGAAATATCTTTACCAAAGCATGACCTTCATAAATGATTAAGCTGTGATATAGGCAACACCTTATTTGCAAAGTGTCACAGGTTTGATCTGTAACTTCAGATTTCAGAGTATGGCTTTGCCATGAGTCACTGCTCAACCGCAAAGCAACTTTATATTCTCCTAATCTCCTCAACCTCTCCCTAAGGACATTACTCATGTTCTTTTTCATCAATGTTACCTGAAAAATGAGCACTACCGGTTCCTAAAGTCCTATTTACCAAATCCCCCTTGGGTACTTTAACAGCCTCTTGAATGCTTATAGTGGATATTGATTCAAACGTGAGTTTAAATGAGTATACTTCTAGATAAACCACAACTTTGCTGGAATGCAAAATGAAAAGACAGAACAAACAAAAATCTAAAAGTTGGATAAACTGTTGTTGGTAGGGGTGTTTCTGCTGTAAATGTCCAATGAAATGATGATTATTTTAGATTTATTCGACCGAAGTCAGACAACAGCAACAGAACACACATCGCTGACAAACTTTTCATGTTAACAGTCTTGTTTATATTCTGTTAAGCCTGGCTCACACGGTGCGATTTATCCCCGATTATTTAAAAGTCAGGGTGGCATGTCAGCTCACACTGTACGACTGAATCGTTTACGGCGCCCAACCAGACCTCGAGATTTATGTGCTCACATTGTACGACCCGATTGTCGGACACGGCCGGAGAGCTCACACTGTACGAGTGAAATCGGGGCGGAGCACTGACAGTTGTTAATAAAGTTTAATTTGAAAACTCCAACAGACGGCGGTTGGTGAAAGAGAAGGAAGTGGAAGTTGTTGTAGGATAGAGGAAAGTAGACACAATTGTAGATATATGGATACAAGTTTCAGAAAAGTACTGCGCTGATGATCTGTACCGAACAAAAAAAAACACCGGGTTGCGTCCTGCCACTGGTCGCCATGACTACATTCCTCCCTTGTCTCTCGTGATTACATTGTAGTCACACACAACATCTGCCGGACCCTTTAATGACGTAATCGTCAAGATTTTAAATTCTAAATATCAAACATGTTTCAAATAAATCAGGGTGTCTCCGACGATCGCCGGGCAGATCGGGGACGTTAAGATTGGATCTTTGTACCGCTCACACTACAAGATAATCTGAGCAGATAATCGGTTCCGAGCAGCCTTGCGTCGGGAGAGACCCTGCGATTGTCGGAAAGGAAGAATCGGAGCTCAAATCGGCCCGATTATCCTGCAGTGTGAGCCAGGCTTTAGCAGGTACAGCATACAAATTCCATTCTATTTCAATACACTTCTGAAGGGCTTGCCCAAGGACACATCTGACATGTCGCTGCAGGAGCTGGGGATCGAGCCCTTGACCTTCCGGTTGAGAGACGACCACTCTACAAACTGAGCCACAGCCACCACACCTGGCTCCCATCCACACATACCCTTACATTTATACAGACCTAGTAGAATAACTACCTTCTACTGTCTCTGCAGGCTGTAAAAAGACAAGGTATGTGACAAAATAAGACCAAAATATAATACAATAAATTGTTAAACAAAAAAGAAACAGCCGCACCGCTATAGGTGTGAGAACAAGTGGAGAGCAAACGTCTGTCTGGAGTGGAGGAATAAATGGATGAGGACTACACCAAGTCCAGGTGTAGCTTATCCTGATTACGACCCCGCCTTGAGAGAACCTACAACAAAAAGAAGAACCAGCAGCACTAGAACACCAATAGGTTTGGAGGGGTCTTCACACCTTAGATGGCAGACAGATTTCAAATGATGTATCCACAAAATTATCAAAAGGCATGAACAACTACCCAAATCACACAAGACCTACCATAGGTAAAAAAATGCATGTACATTATCAAGGTAGAGCATTGCACATTATGTTGCCATTGCCCTCGTTGCTGCACTAGAACTGAGAACTGACAGTCCAATCACAGGCAATCTTAAGATGTTACCTTAGGCTTTTTAATAATAAGAATACTTACTGTAGAAGATGCATCTCTGGTTGTTATGTTGGATAATATGTGTTAAAAAAAAGGCTTTATCCATAATGTGAGTTTAATAGTTTGATGTTACTGAGCCCAGACAAGCTATATGTGGAATCATTTTCAACAAGCCTCTCAGTTACTCAAAGTTTGCTGCACGACTCTGGTAAACTCTTAACATCCATGGAGTTTTTATCAGCTTAAAATGGAATAAAAATCATGTGAATGTGATAAGGGCCCTTATCACATTCCCCAAAGCACATCCTTTTACCATCTTCAGGATATCTCTGTATTTGTAGTGTATGATGTATATGTCAGCCCAAAGAAGAGGAAGCATTTAGCTGTGGTCAAACCAATGCATGGCCCCAATTAATACATCATAGAAAATGCAAAGCAAATCTACGCACCTCTTTTCAATCTGATTGAACTTTGACACGCAGATTTAAAAAGGTCCGTCAGTGTCTGGCCAGTTTGGATAAAAAAATGGCTGAATTTAGTTGGATTGGCATCTCATTCAGGAAATACTGTAAAAACTAGTACTCCTACTCATGTGTGGCTTTCAGGCCAATAACCTGCACTATAGGGTTGTGCGTATCAATACTGTAGTATTGATCCTTTGTTACTTACAAAGTACTATTTTGGTATCAAGTACTTTAAAAATAATTAGATATGAGATGTGTATTTGAAAAAAACGTCTATTATTGCTTCTCTTCAAACTGTTTGCATCCTTTTTCTGGCACACCTGCTTACACTCTGCATTGACATCCCCCCTGGGTATTCAGATAACAAATGGTAAGCCCTAATGCAAGGTGTGAACACACCTCAATGTGTATAAAGATGGATTGAGATCTGACAGCTCAGACCAAGTACAGAGGTGGTCTGGCACGCATTTCATGCTAGATTGGTTTAGAATTGTATTCATTCCCGTCTGCCTCTAACGAGAAACATACCCGCTCACACAGTCACACACATACAGAGACATGCAGAGGTAGGCTATGTTCATCCTTTGAAGATATTTATTAAAGTGTAAAAAAAATTACAATCAAAAGCCTGTAAAAAGTTCTGATGCCGTTCAGACACATGTTCTTTTTAAACCTTTCTTTACGTTCATTGACAAGAAGCTTCCCCAATGTGCGACTCAATAGCTGTAAAAACTGATTCACATGAAAAATAACTAAACTGTTGAGCTTATCAAAACATTGATGAAGAGGGAGAGAGACAAACTGAACGAAGGGCGAGGCAAGCAGCACTGTGCAGAAGAATAAAAGTTACTGGATGTAACTTCAGTTCCTTGAGAAGTGTAGCCCTCTAACGGGCTTCACTATCGGTTTATCCTGTGCGTGCAATTTAAAATTTTGGTCTATAGATATAACCAAGTGGCAACAGGGTTATGCATTAAATCTGACTGTGATGCAATCCTTCATATTTTATCAATATATGCGATTTATTGCGATTAATTAATTACAAAGCCTGTAATTAATTAGATCAATTGTTTTGATCGATTAACAGCACATTATTGAACATTGCAGATTTTTAGAGTGAGAGTGCAGTTCCCCATGCAGACATATAGAACGTGTCCACAGCTCTTCTTCACAATTAGAACATTTTCAAAAGCTAACTAAATTTAAGAGGGCATATTATGACTTTTACACTTTTACAGTGTTTTTGAACATATATTTGGGTATCCTGAGTGTCTACCGACCCACAAAGTGTGAATTAAATCCATCCAGTCCTTTGTTTGTGGTCTGCATAAGTCTTACAACACAGAGAAAAGTGCTCGGTTTCAAATTTGCTCTCTTTGTGACATCACAGTGGGATTCTGGTAAAATAAAACAACCTCCCCTGGTATCTCCACCCATGGGCTCCACCCCCAGTCTAGTACATAGCTTTTGTGCAGGTCTGCCATTTTTATTCTCGCTAGAGAAGGAGTGATGTGGGAAAACGCTGTCATTTAAAGAGACACACACACCAAAACGGAGCGTTCTGAGAGAGCTGGTTTATACAGGGTCACAAACCTTCTCTGGGGCTTGATTCATGTTATATTTAGACCAAAGCACAGCACAGATGTTTGATTTAGACCACAGGGGACGGTTTTAAAAGGTAGAAAAGGGGTATAATATGTCCTCTTTAAGTACCAAAGCTATGTGGACGTGTTTGTTCCATATATTTGTTTCTCATATCCGCAATCTTGGAGTCATCTTTGACAGCCAGCTCTCCTTTGATCAGCACGTCACCCAGCTCACAAGATCCGCCTTCTTTCACCTCGGAAACATAGCCCGTCTCCGTCCGCTACTCTCATTTTCTGCTGCTGAAACCCTAATCCATGCATTCATCACATCCAGACTTCTCACTGCTGCATGCCTTCTCACCCACATCCGATCATGCGAACACATCACCCCTGTCCTGCAAAATCTCCACTGGCTCCCTGTCCCTTACCGTATCCAATTCAAAATCCTTCTCCTCACACATAAAGCCCTTAACCACCAGGCCCCCCTCCTACCTCACGGCTCTCCTTCACCCTCACACTCCTGCACACAGCCTCCGTTCTTCAAAAGCCAACCTCCTATCTCCCCCTCTTAGAACCAAGCACCGAATCTTGGGGGACAGAGCCTTCTCCATAGCTGCCCCTTCCCTCTGGAACTCACTCCCTACACACATTCAACACTGCACCGACCCTCCTACTTTCAAATCCATTATCAAATCTCACCTCTTTAAACAAGCTTTTAATGTATGATTGTGATGTATGTTTTGTTTTATGTAGCTTTACCTTTATTGTTGTTGCCGTTTCGATTTGTGTGTAATGTTGCAATGTCTGTTAATCTGTCCTTACTGAGCTGTTCTTTCTCTTTTTTTAACAAATGTACAGTGTCTTTGAGTTTTGATAAGTGCTTATAAATAAAATGTATTATTATTATTATTATTATTATTATTATTATATTGTCTGAGGTTCATAAAATGTGAGAGAGGGCATATTTGCAAGTGAGGCACAATTGCTAGTGTTATTAGTGTCTCTTTTTAAAGAATGTTTTTGTTAGCCCCCTAGCTATGCTTCCTCCTGTTGTACATACTTACAACACAACTTCCTAACGACTTTTGCCTGGTGAAATTTCGCTTGACCGCATCTTGAGAGCAAAAAGACTTGTACAAACTCTTGTTTGAAAGTTTCTGCATAGATGCGTCTAGCGCATTGCGAGAAGTGTTGAGGTTAAGTCTGTTGTTTTTCGGCTCGCAGCACAGTCCCTAAGTAGCAGTTGGAGTGGGAGCACAGAGAAATCAGGGTGTGTGGGTGTGTTTGCCAGAGGGAAAGGGTGCAGCTCAGGCCTGTGGTGAGTGTGGTGTGGTGGGTCTGTAAAGTGCAGCATTATTTTTCTTTTAGTCACTGAAACAGAACAGAAAGTGATTTAATGGAAGAAAACTGAGAGCTGAGAGCACTGAGCAAGTTTAATGAAAAAGTTATGACACAAAGAAGAAAATGTTGAGAGAATAAAGGCCGGGTGTAAATTGAACATCAAGTGGTATGCCTGTTTGGTTTCTGCAGTTATCTCCACTGGAGTGTTGTGTGTCATTATATTTTCACTGATGTTAGGGTCATATTGGAGGCAGGGCAGTCAGCATTAACTAATTAATCACATGTAATTAAAGTCTGAAATGAATGCATACATTATTCTGTCATGAATAATCGCATGCTCAAAAGTTATTTCCACCCTAAGACATCAAACCACCACAAGACATTTTGTTACCGTTCCTTTGAGCTGTTTTCATTTAGGTTTTGATCCGTAACTCATTCCTATTCACATGCTTAATGTTAATGTTGTAACCTTCGCTCGACCAGAAGGTCCTTACTTTATTTCAAAATAAAAGCAGGGTTGAATTCAAACAGCAAGTAAAGTACTCTCAGCTTAATACTGTGCAAAAAATTCAATTAAATAATAGAAAATCAAACATCAGAATAAAAGTTTAATTAATCAAGATTAACTATTGAAGTTAAGAGATTAATCACTATTTAAATATGTCATCATTTACCCTAGAGCCCTAGTTTTATGATAACTTCAGATAGAAACCTACACTGACCTCTCCAATAAAATTGTTCTTTCAAGTTTATTGTGATTATGGAGTTATTAATATGATCAAATGTACTTATGCATCAAATTCTTCTTTACAAAATAAAACAAAGAAAGAGACTAAAGCAAATTAGTTTGCATACCTGTCTGATTGCTGTTAGATATCTAGGTTAATCATTATACATCTCTGTAGAATGTGTTTAAGCAGGAATATATTTACTAATAACTATACTGATCGTCTTTTAAAGTCAATTTATGTGGACCGTGTCTGCATGAAAAAAGGCAGGAGAAAAAATAGATGATTGTCTGTCTCCATTGAATTCGTCTATGGCCTTGCCACAGAAAGCAAATTGAAATCTTGGGCCAGCTTAGTCGTGCTTACAATATAAAATGATCAGAACATTTGTCCATGAGGTTATCTGACTGTTTGGAACTTTTTTCTATTTGTAAGAACTAACGATTGATTGTAATGTTGCTGAGCTGTTACACTGTGTTATACTGAGCATAGATTTGTCTTTGTGGATTTAATTATAATATAAATCCACCCCTGCTCCTAAGTGTAAATATATCACATCCTGAAAGTATCCAAAGTTCCTGAATTTCTTTGTCATGCGCCCCCTCCCTTTGCACACACACAGGGAGGTGGCTGGATGAGAACCTTAGCTGGAGAGCAGCCAAGCAGGGGCAGACACATTAGACAGTTGTAAGCACAAAGTAAGGTCATGCTCAAACTTAAGTGGCCAAGACTGTGAACCCACGCCCTGCTCACTGGTTGGGTTAATTGGGATTAACAAAGAAGGGCTCTCTGAGGGGACAATGTTGTGTTTCCAGTTTTTAAAGGTAACTTTCCACACTGCAGGGCTAACAACTGACACTAGACAATTTTAGTTTCAGGAGATTTAAAGGTACAGTACATGTTTCTTCTCATCTCCTTGACAGGTGAAGACACAAGAGTGTGTTTTCTAATAGCTGCTTGTGTTCATATGTTCATACACGATGCGGTGAGCTGAAATGCAAACAAGTGTGAATCATTCTTGACATGTAAGTGGAGACATTGATAACAGTGAGATATAGTGGCATGGACCTCTGGCAGGTTTTGCTGGGTCAGCAGTCTCCCCTGAAGGCTTAGGTTATGAACAGATAGAGCTGTTATCATCACGGCAATAAAAGCAGCACAGAGCCTCTACTACATCAATACAGGAGAGTCACTTAGAATGCAGCGTTTCTGAGAGCTGAGGGGGGGCCACAGCCTCAGCAAAGAAATCCAGTCTTAAACACGTCATGACACTCAGTTACGTGTTCATGTTTAAAAACTTCCATACTTTGCTTACTCTCCCAGAGTCAGCGGCACAAAGGCTAGAAATGTGTAAAGTTGCAAAAATTGGTAGCAGTTTAAAAAAAGAATCTGCCATTGTCTCTTAAATGTCTGCACACGCTTTTGAGTTTTAATGTTAATGTCGACCTTCTATGTTCTATTCTATCTGACCTACACAATTCAAATATCAGGTGATAGTACTGTACTCAATCCGATATATTATCTGTTGGCATGTGACATGTTGTCGTAAAAACTGATACTATAACCTCACATTAATATATTAATGGGGCAGAACTTAGTTAAGCAAACTGAGAGAAACAGCGGGAAACTTTTACACCAAGTAGCTGAATTCAGTTAGCCATTTTGGTGTATTGCTGCTGCACACCGTGGGAAAATAAATAACTTAGTTGGGACCACACTAGCATTTTCCTTGACCAATGATGTTGACAGGTTTTCAATGTGGTTAGTCCTTTGGACCCACAGGTAGGCATTTTACAATGGCACATAATGCATACCATTAGACCTGCCTTTTTGAAAAATGAATGTGACCTGTTCCAAGTTTAAGTCATTACAACATAAAAGCTGATGTGTTCATTCAAAGTAAAAAGCAAAGTTGTTTAGAATAAAAATGGGTGCCCAGGACACACTGAGAGTAAAACACTTTGTTACTTGTATTAGGGTGTATGTTTATGCATCAGTTTAAAGGGATACTTCACCCATTTGCATTAAGCTTTGTATCATTAGAAACCTGGTAGTATTTTTGAATGGTCGTTCATCCCGCCCTCATTTTCCCCTGAGATGGGAAAACTTTGTATTTTTAAGTCTGAAAAGGAGCTTCCGATGACGCAAAAATCGTCATTTTGCGTCATTGGAAGCTGTTAGCGGGGTGAAACTACAACGCTAGTTCCTCATATTTTCGACCACTGAAGCTACAGACCAATCACAGATCAGTGGGTGGGAACTCACTCCCAGAATCGAAACTTAATGTCCGCCATATTGCTTGGAAGCTATGCTAACAGGCTCTATGGAGAAAGCTGATAATGCTGAAAAAATATAAATATAGCGGCGAGACGGCTTGTGTCTCGGCTGCTGCCGCCGCTGGCCGCCGTGGCCACCGCTGGCCGCAGCAGCCAAGAAGCAAAACCAGCCTGTCGGCAGCAACCGTCTCGCAGCTATATTGCTGTATTGCTGGACGCCGCTGCCAGCTCAGCAGCCGAGACATAACGCCTGCCTGTGGGCGGCGGTGAGGACGAGGAGCCCGGGCCGGCTTGAGCTGGGGCGGACTGGTAGTGTCGGTGCTCTCACTGTTTGCCTATGGACACAGACATAGAGTCTGTTTTCTGCCAGGAATTTCCAAGATGTTAATTCCTTCTGGAAGAAATCTCGGAATCAGTTGAGGAAACGGCCGTATGTGTTGAAGTCTGTAAACCTGACCTTAGCGGGAGTGGCCTGCGGTGCTGTGCATTCTGCAATTTGGTGTCTTTCATCCACGAGCCAAAAAGACACTTTCTGCCTTTTCTCGGCCAAGAAGGCACCAACTTCAAAATGTATTTCTACAACATATATGACCTAATGTCAATACAGATTCATGTTTCAACGGGTGAAGTATCCCTTTAAGAGAAAACTATTTTATTAAAATAATACATATACCTGTCACCTTCTGGCTGAATGTCAAATTTCCCATTCTAGCTGATTTAGATTGTTATCATTAACATGGTGGTCTAATGATGCCCATGAAAGCTGCTCTCACATTACAGCATTATTTAGTTATCCACTACATGATGATCATTTTTATTGCAGTTGAAAACGTTTTTATGAACATATAAGTATTTCTTTTTCACCACTATCCCAAGACCTGGAAAATTG
The DNA here is from genome assembly GCF_963584025.1 of Labrus mixtus. Classification (NCBI taxonomy): domain Eukaryota; kingdom Metazoa; phylum Chordata; class Actinopteri; order Labriformes; family Labridae; genus Labrus; species Labrus mixtus. The sequence goes on along the minus strand of NC_083613.1, from coordinate 26,748,302 downwards.
ATTTTTGAAATGTTGAGTCATTTTCATGACCTATTGACCAAATCCTGACTGTACAATTATGAACTCTTACCACTTTCTCTGTCTCTCTCTCCCTCTCTGTTGCTCTCGCTCTCTCTCTGTCTGCCTCAGTCACCATTTATGGCATTAACCACTGTTTACTTTCTTTTCATCCGTTTATTATCTATATTTATACTTTCATAACACTTTGGCATGTGAAAGGCTTTTTAAATACATTCAAACATGCACACTCTAACTAAGACATGAGAGCACTGAATATTAAACAAATAAAAATGTTACTACAAATGACTAAAAAAGGAGAAAGGTGCAGACTCAAAACGTAATCGGGACATTTAATCATGAAAACTCATGTTACACTCTATACCTCTGAGGTTGATCAGAGATCAACATGAAATCACTGCAGTCTGGAGTTTCTGAGAACGGTGACAAATAAGGAAAGTCGAAACCGTCGCAGGCTGAAAGTGATTTGGAGTTCCACGCGTTATATTTCAATTTTTTTGACACCATTTTTGGGGACACCCCATGCTGATAGCCTCTCTGCGGAAACCTTTTTTTTTTGACTATACGATACAGCGCAGCAACCAAATTGCAGTCAGACTTGACAAATGTCAGACTTGGCAAGTGCTGTCCTCAGACAAAAGTGTTTTCTTCATAAAAACACCCAGCGGTAGAGCCGTGGGGGGTAGGAATTTTGATGGATGCAAAGGTCCGCCTGCGCTATTTACTGGAACTCCAGTCAGTGCTCCTGCTTCCAAGAGCTGCCGTCCATTCCCGGAGTGTGCCAGCAGTGTCACTACACTCTGCTACTTTCCAAATACACTCTATGTACAGTTTATTTTTGACGGAGCCAACATGATGTCAAAACAGGCACTGAATGAGCAGCAAATCATCCTCAGAAAGACAAAGCAACATGATGTTTGCACGTTTTTCTCTTTAATCCCGCGTGATCTTGTAGCTCTCTCACGTGATGTGTGTACAGCTGCTCATGGCTGCGCTCAGGCTCAAGAAATGGACCAAGTGGGGCAGGATGCACGTCATCCGAAGGAGCAAAACCATGGTGCTGATGGAACACAGCGCGCGATACATTGACTACAACATTTGCATATAAAAGTGTTTCTTAGAGGTCAGACCCCCAGTGATGTATAGAAACTCACATGCTACACCCGAGCCTATGTTTCAATCCACATCACTGCCTCAGTGTTACTCTCTTGATGTTTTTCTGTTGTACTTTTTCTTCCTTTTTCTCACTCCCACCATTTCATCATTATATGTGTCACCTATGATTACTTTCCCTTTCTTCTTCCTCCTCCTTTACCTCTCATTACCCTTCTCTTCATTCACTCTCATCAAATATCTTTTTTTTTTTTATCCTTTTCTCTCCCTCCTATTCTCATGTCTCTCCCCTTCCATCATTCACTTTTTGCCTACCTCTCCCTGCCTCCTTCATCATTCCATCTTTGTATTGGTGCAGCTGCAGAAATGAGTCTTGGCTGTGACTAATCTGCTGGCAAAGCCTCCGAGGGCCCCTTGTGGTGGTGCCTCTTCACAGAGGACACATGTGATTGATTGAACCAGGGGAAAACTTTGTCAGGCTGGCCATCATGACTGGATCTCTTGCCTGATAATAAATTCCCTCCTCCCTCAAGTACTGTGGGGAGACACAAGTGTCATGCAGTGGGTTTTCATGACACATGGTGCCCTGGACTGTTAGGCTTGATCCACATATCTAGATTCTATTTTTTCATACGTCTGCCCCCCCTGTGTTACTTGCCCCTGACCCTTTTAGCCAGCTCATATTTTAGCTGTCAATGTGTTGAATTGGAAAGCAAAACTAGTCAACACTGTGTGTCTGTCTGTGACTGTGGGCTGTCCTAAAATGGAAACGCAGGTCGTCTTTTTGCTAAGTGTCTAACTCTTCAACCAATCATTCCAATAACCCCCTTCTTGCAGCTAAACGAAGTGTGCATATCAGATGAGCGCTGTGAAGAGAGAACAGGGGAATTACTTTTATCGGCAAAGTGTCATGACAAATTGATTTTCTCACTTAAATCCTAGACAATGGACAAGGCATAGCAGGTTGACTGTTTCTCTCCCTAAATGGTCCATTTTCTCTTTTCCTTCACAGATCAACGCCACAGAGTCATTAAGAATAGTGAGGGTAGACCCCTGCGCCAAAACCTGAGGGGGCTACAGAGCCAGCTCTCTCCCCTCTCCATCCCACACATGTTCATTTATCACGTTTGCTGCTGATGGCTCTGGAGCACAAGTCCATGTATTCTATCACAGGCCCAGTCACCCGCTGAAGAGACTCTGAGGTACGTTTGTCATTGGGCTGCTAGTGAGCTTAAACACTTACACACACACACACACACACGAGCACACACCATTAACCAAACTAAGTCCTGAAGCTTTAAAATAAAAACCCAGTACAAACAGAAATCTAAAACAAAAACCTGCTTCCAATGTTTTTATGCAGTGCCACACTGCACTGGGTTTTAAGTGCATGTAGGCAAAAAATAGATTTCAGGCAGTGCACCATCAAAGGCTGTGAAGTCCGGCCCACATTTGCTCTCAGGATGAATAAAGTCCTGGCAACCTATCGTCTGTCTAGTGTGTTTAAGATTGTGACGTGCTTTTACAGTTCTGTTAAAAGCTTGTGTGATGTGCAAGCAGCAAATTCCAGTGATGAAAACTGAAGCCAATGCTGTGGAGTAAAAAACTGTAATTCCTCTAGTGTCCACTTGAGTCTGGCTGCAAAAGCCTCTGAAGTCCCATTAACAACCATATAAAAATGCCCATTTTGTCAGCAGAAATAAACTTGATTAAAGCCAGGTTCAAAAAGAGGTTACGGTCTGAGTAGCTCATGTCTTTATTGGTACACAGGTTTATAGGTGGAAATATCATTTCCAATATGGGGGCCGACATCATTAGGCTGCAAAAGTCAGCTTCAGAATCAAATGGGTGATGTCACTAAGACTACATCTATGCTTTATACAGTCTATGGTGTTGTCCTTTAGTTGTTACACTGCAATGCAGCCATTTAGCCACAGCCATCATTGCAACAGTTAAATACATATACACATACTCCCCATGCAAACAGTTCACAAACAACAGGCTAAAGACATTTGCATAGTCACATTAAGTAATATGACTGTACCTCGTCAGTCAACATGGTTGTTTAGCTTGTCACGTCTTTTCCAGATTTGCACCATCTGCTTGTGGACAAATGTGCGTTGTCTGAAAGGGGAAGATGGTAACAGCACTATGTGTTTTAAGACAGTGCCTTTGCACCTTTGGTCAGCGCTAAAGCACACCAAACCAAATCCCTACATATTGTTGCTTAAAGAGGGCATATTAAACAACTTTTCCACCTTTTCAAACAGTCCCCTTTGGTCTAAATGAAGCATCTGTGCTGTGCTTTGGTCAAAGTATAACATGAATCAAGCACCTGAGGAGGTTTGTGACCCTGTATAAACCAGCTCTCAGAACGCTGCGTTTTGGTGTGTGTGTCTCTTTAAATGCAATGAGCCTCTCCTGAGTTTTCCTGGTAGTCATCAATCCTCTGTAGCGAGAATAAAAATGTCAGACCTGCGCAAAAGTTTTATTCTAGGCTGGGGGTGGAGTCCATGGGTGGAGATACCAGGGGAGGGGAGGGTATTTTTTTTAACAGAATCCCACTGTGACATCACAAACTAAGCAAATTTGCAATGGAGCACTTTTCTCTGTGTTGTAAGACCACAAACAAAGGACTGAATGGTTTTATGTCATATTTTGTGGGTCAAAAACACTGTAAAAGTGGATTTTTCATAATATGTCTCCTTTAAGATAACAGCATCTTTCAAATGAAAAAAAACAACAACACAAAACTTTATGCTCATTAAATAAAAGCAACATTGTGATATTTAACACAATTTGAAAAAGAACAGATTATTTCTAATTGCCATACAGCATCTTCATATGTGACACCACTTGGTTATTACACGTATGCGTTTAAGTGGTTGTGTAATTTATCAAGTCAAACTGTGGCTTTTATGACAGTTCAACAGTGACAGCAACAGTGACCAGCTACCCATGAAAAAATAAATGTGCTTACCTAAACCAAGTAAGCTGTTAGGTTTTTGAATTTTCCACTGAGTGGTTATGTGAGTCTGCTGCTACAAAAATGACCTTTTTTGTGTACACTTATCCCAAACTCAATGGCCCATGGTGTATTTCAGATGATATAGCACACAGTAGTTCTCTGCCCAGAGGATTTGCAGGGCCTGTGTGTAAATTCCAAGCCAGGATGGAGATTCAGTGCAAAAATTAAACGTTAATAGCATAATAGTTCCATTTTATTTTTATAGAGGCTGGATGAAGAGAGGAGGCAATTTGGAGCATTTTTTCCCACTGTGCATCAACACATGAAGAAGTCTCATAGTGGCAACAGACTGACCTGAATATGTCTTTTTCTTAACTAGAGTATGCTTGTAAACTTTTTTTGTTTCCATGATTGAATACAGTAATACATTCCACGGTTAAAGCTGGCCTTAAAATTACAAATATGGCAGCATTACTGACATGGCCTACAATCAAATACGTCTACAGTTAAGTCATTAGTCCCTTCCTCCTTTGCCTCTATGCATTCACAACACAATTATGTCTAATTTGTGTGACAAACACATTGAATGCTGAGTTCCACACATTTAACCACATGAAGAAAAGCCACTGAAACAAGCCATGACCTCTAAATTACACATCAATAACAGGCTCCAACACCGGAGGGAGAAAGTTTAATCATTTTCACGATTCCTCGACACAGCCGGCCTATACATGCATCTATGAAAGAAATTTGTCAAGGCGTATTTGGGAAAACATGAGGCACAGACACTATCAGAGGCAGGCGAAAGGACATTTGATTGGGTTGTCATCTCGGTTTCACTCCCTGTAGGACAGCTTTTCTTCAACCAGACACATGAATAGAGGGAATAAATGCAATGCTGAAACTTCAGTATAAGAGGAAAACATTTCATGCCTTTGGAATCGGATGTCATGCACCTAAAAGTGATCATTAATGTGTGTGTGTGAGTGTGTCAAGATTACATATCCGGTTCCCAAATGGTTGGCTATCTAGTGACTCAGCATGATGTATTTCTTAGAATCATCCGAAATGACATTTCAGCACCTCAGAGGGATGTACTGGTTCACAAGTGATGTGCTGCCAGGAAATACAGAAAAGCTGCACATTATTACCTCACCTGCAGTGCAGCGTGGAATCAAACTTTTTACATTGGGGCATCACCTGACTTGAATTTGTCTTTTTTTGGCTTTCAAGAAACTCTTTGTGCATCAGGCATCTGTCAGACTTTAAAAAGTATTAAAAAGAAAGAAAACAACACCACCATAACATTAGTTTCTATCACTGTTGTTTCTATTCTTTTCTAAAATGTGTGCAATGGTGAATAAATTGGGATTCGTTTCAATTGATCTTCCACTCAACCCCTCTTTCATCAATCATTTACATTTATCTGCTCTCATTTTCAAAACCTTTTGACCTTAAACTGAAACCCTTTGAAGGAAATAATGAACAAGTGTAACTCAAATTTGTATTTTTTTATTTTTTCCAAGTCATTGTGTAAATGTCCTTCAGTAACAAATCTATTAATAATAAATCTGTTGTTTTATTTTCCATCCTGAGCTTTATTCCTAATTAGTACTAACCTCCAATTCATTTACCATGCAGATACAGTATTTCCATTTCTTCCATAGGGCTCAATAAGGATTCTGACTTTTGCCCTGGACCTTGTATTTAGCCTTGGTCTTTTTGTAAAATGATATGAAGCTGATTAAGAGGACCATGTTTGTAGCTTTAATATGCACAGCTTCCCTGTTGGAACTGTCAAAATCCCAAAATGACTGCTGGTGAGTTCTCTTTTCTGCTGACAATAAGACAAGTCTACTATTGACACTAAGGAGCCTTTTTGAGAAAATTGCTGTTCGGTTTGGTCTGTTAAATCTGCCACCTTCATCACTCAAAACTGCATATGTGCAGTTCTAGAGAAGCATGTGAGGCAGCAGCTGGAGCAATAGTAAATATGGGGGGGCAGGACTTAGCAAAGGGTCTATGACATCATCCAAAAAGTTTGAATCAGTATCAGTTGCTGTTAATAAAACAGTAGAACATATAATATTGTAAATAAAAGTGCGATTAAAATATGAAATCTATAGAAGAAATAAAGACATAAGTACAAAGAGGTAAGTAGTAATCAGAAATTCAAGTCATAAATGGCAACAAAACAGCAGTAGATGTTCTAGGATGAGGGCTAACAACACCACCAGTCCACTGGGAAAAGTCCTTCAACTCACCCATCCACTCCCAGTTAAAGCTACATTATTTCCCTAATGTGTGCAAAAGGACTTCTATAGATATTACGTGACAGGCAGCTGACACAACTAATTAAGGACATGAATACCATTTACACAGACTCATTGTGTCTGAGGGGCCATCTGCGTACCATTTGAATACTAATAAAGCGATAAAGGTTAGGTAAGGTGATGTCACATGATGTTACCTGAGTCACAGTATTCATAAATTATAACATTTTTAACTTTTAATTATTGTATTACTAAATTTAAACAAAAAAGGAAATTGACTGCTGGGGTCAATATACAGGTATCAATGTTACCAAGCTGGGGATTACTTGATGATTACCATTTCCAGATTTAGCTCTCTTTTTTCCTTCAGCAGTAGTAGCACATCTACTTTGTCATTACTCAAGGGAGCCTGCTTTCTGAACCTGACCAAGTATTTGCATTTGCCACCTCTATAGGTACCATTATGGTAATGGTTTTGCAGTTACATGGCTAAAAGTACATGTCGTCTAATGCCAGACTCAGGTTATACTTAGAGGTATGATTTTACCACTTATGTCTCTCCCATTCATTCAAGCCGAACTCTAGCCTGGGACTTTGGCGGGTACCAATGTTTGACCTAGATTACGCAGTAATACCTCTTTTGCGACTAAATTGTAAACCTGCTATACCCTTTTTCTCTTTAGAATGATGGCCTATACAAATCTAATTTGACACACTTCTGTTTATGAAGTCACATCTGATTGTTACTAATATGATTGGAATGGTTGGGTTTTATCCAAAACTGTTTTGCAGTCGTTTTAAAAGTAAACTGTTGTATTCAGTCTGTATTGGAAATGAGCACTGCTTTCTAGTGTCTTCATTTGTTGCTTGAGCAAATTAGGAAACATTGGGCCTCATTGACCAGTATTTTTCTGAAGTTGTTCTTAAGAAGATGTCTAAGAAGACTCTCCATCAGATTCTTCAACGTGTTCTTAAATGACTGAATTTTTCGCATCTGTGCTTATCCCCTTGTGTTTCTAAATTGAAAGGGCCATCATACTCTTGAGTGTTCGTAACTTCTGTTTTTACCTAAGAACAAATCCCACATGTACAAAACTGTTACACCTGAAATGTTCAAATACCAATACTGTCCAACAATTTAAACAAATTACATATACAGGGTTTTTTTCTAAAGTGGTCCTCACAATTTTTTGTAGTTTTAGTATGGCAAAAATCAATTTTATTCAAATGTTTTATCTATAATCCAGATAGCATTTTGCAATGAATCTAAATATACTCTGCCTCAAATGGCTGGACAACATCAAACTCGTACATTTTGATGAACTGTTGTGACTCAACCTCACAGCCACAGAGAGATAGTGGCTCAGCAAGCCGAATGTTGTAATACACCATCAGGACATCGTGTTCATGGGAACTGGAGGATAAGGACGGGGAGTGCTGGGGCTTAAGACCACTTCAGACAGATGCAGTGGTGTGTTCTTTTGGAGTCATTAGGAAGGTTGGCAGGTATTCCTTTAAAGTCCTATGTGAGAGTATATTATAGAAAGAAGGTTACCGAACAAAGGCTTTGGCTGAATTAAACGTCTTTAGTCATGTTACTGAAACCCTGGAGGGAGATTTGGGTGTTTACGTGTGTGTCTCACCATGACTTTGAAAGCAACAGAGGGGGGATAAAACAGATGACCTTTCAGTGATAACCTTTTCGCGGCAGGGTTTCATTTCTTAATCATGGTAAAAACAGCACTTTTTGGAAAAGAAACCCTTTCAAGTCTGTTTGTTCCCACTGCGAGTGTCTTTGGGTCTGGTCCCCTCTGAAGGCTGTCATGGATTTTTCAGCCTGTCAGCACGCTCTCAGTGAGCTTCTCATGGGGTTCAGGTCTGTGATGACCATCCTGTAGAGCAAGGATTCCCATGTAAAGCTGCCCCAGTTTATCACCCAGACCATGTTTCTACATGTTCTTCCTTCCCCCCCTTGGTCCTCCCAGGTGACAGCAGTATGACATGTGTCAGCGATGCGTGTTAGTGTTGGGAGATGGAATAGGGAAAGGGCAGGGTTAGCCTCTCTTGTATCAGGAGTCAATGAGTCACTGGGGTGAGAAGGACATTCTGCAACACTGCACAGTAGCATTCTGCCCCTTGCACATATTTCCATTTCTCTCTTAAGACCGTTTGTCCTTTTCCACCACACAATTCATGATAATGCAATGTCTGTTAATTATCATGCTTCTCGAAGAAGCTTTATTATTTAATTCAAACACATACTGAATTGTCTGACATAATCACTAAAACGTGTGAGCACAACACAGCCAATAATGGGAACAAATCCAATTAATTTGTTAAGTAAAGCACACAAAAGTCAAGAGATAACTTGTGTCCAAAGTGATCCCTCTCATAATGACAGCACTGCAATTCTACAGTGTATACAAACTGTACAGCAGAATAAACAAGTTATTTCAGCATTTTGAGACGTAACATTTATGGGGAAAAAAACAACAATTTTGACAGTTTTTCCCTGAGATGTAATTAGATAAAAGCTTTACAGAAGTATATAAAAAAATTATATAGAAGTCGCCATTAAGAAATAACAATTGATCACAGCCTTCCTGAAATGGGAAGCTTGGGGACCATCGACAATAATATTGGTTGTCCAAATAGTAACTGATTAGCATTTACTAAATAGCAAATGTTCTGTGTAAGGCTAATGGGAGTGCCATCAGTCATCAAACAAAGTCAAATACCAGCAGATAGAGATAGAGAGAATATCTTCAGCAGCGTCACAGCAGATGTTCACAAAGCATTTGAAAGAATGCAACAAAAGTGAGAAATCACAATCAAATCACCACAGAACCAAATAACACACCAGTAATTCAAGAAGAATAGACTACAGTTGTACGTGTATATGTTAAGCTACCGATTTTTATAGATTTGATTTTGATATACTTTATTAATGCCCGAGGGGAAATTTGGTTTACACTCTGTTATTTTATAAGGACATGCTTCTCACACACATAGGCCTGAATCACATGCATGCACTAACAGGACCTGTGGACATGCATTGGTGGAGAAATGTCAGAGTGGGGCTGATACAAGCCCTGCCCTGGCACCTCTCCAGTTACCAGACCAACTTCCATCTTATGGTCCGCAGAGGGACTTGAATCGGCGACCCTCCAGTTCCCAACCCAAGTCCCTACGGACTGAGTTTCTGTCGCCCCATTGACCACTCAACAAAAAGGATTTTGCATTATATTTATAGATATATTCATTGCTGCACTATTTTATATGTAAGATTCTAGACCCTGTCCCATGATATTTGTATTTTTGTGTCTATATATTTTGCACATCTCTGTGAGAACACTGATGGAGGAAGCCTCACTCTTCAAGGTTTCACTGCCAAATTTTGCTGCGAAGACTTTTTATGCATATGATAATAATCAACTTCAAATGTGTAAAGATACAAATTATTTATGAATCTTCTGTGGCAGTCCTTATTCTGACATCAATGCCCTTTTCAAAAATGTGTATTCCTATTGATCCCATATGACAACATGATTACATCTCTTCTCTCTCCCAGGAGCTCAGTTACTGTCTAGTGAGAGTGCCATTACACACAGAAGTCTGTATATCACGTCTTGGCAAAGTCAGAACCCAACAAAATAACTGCCAGCACTTGGCTGATTTCACTAGTGCATTTTGTCAGCAGCCTGTTAATACATTCTGATCCACATACACAGCAGCATGTGAAAGTAACACTGCAGCTGGCTGACTGCTGTGGGACAAATATTACAGCCTTGTCCAAATAGGACAGCATGGCTCTGTATATTACACTCAGCTGACCATAAAATAAGTTATTCCTTTTCCTCCAATTCTTTCATGGGCAAAATTATCCAACCAAAAAAAGCAAAAATCGACAAAAAAAAGTATTAGAGCCAGATAATACAAAATACTCTCTAAAACCATTTGAGTTATATCCTTAAAGTCTACGCTATGAAGCTGAAAATAAGCTTGTGTGCCACGCATCGAAAGCATGTTGGTCTATGAATCAAAAAAGGACAATATCAATCACTTCCATCCTACTTTTTTGGCTGTAACTGTAAAGGCACCATCAATTAGTGTCTTTTCAGTAGTAAAATATCCCCCAAATTGAAATTTGACAGAGGTCTCTACCTTATTAACACATACATGCTTCATTAGTGTGCACAGAGGAGAACTTCTGCTTTTGCAGGCTGTGTGTTACTTAGATTTCAATTTAAAGGCAGGGTTGGTCATTTTTGAAAACTAGCATGATTTTGAAAGTAGCATTCACTCTGTGTTCCCTCAAAAGCCACGCTCCTTACTTACTTGCACGAGTGGCGTTGCTCCAGAAGCGGATCTCTGTTAAACTACGTCGTCTCATGTGTCATTCAGCAGTAGGTAAACTCCCAGTATAAACTCGGTGACGCGGTTTGAGTGTGGGCTAGTGCACGAATGGAGTAGAGAACTGCTGTGTTCAGCGCTTTGGACTATGTTGTGTTTAAAGTGCTAAATAAATAAAGTTGAGTTGAGTTGAGAACGAGCAGGGAGACATGATTGGTTCATCAAATTGGTACCTCGTGGCAGACATTGGTCGAAGTTTTTACAGACTTACAACTACTACAGATGAAGGATTTTCTTTGTTCCTTTTTCAGAGCTTATGAATGATTCATTTCTGTCAGGACCTAAATACAACTTCAACCAAAATCTAAAAAAAAAAAAGTGTATCTGCCGAAAATGACCAACCCTGTCTTTAAATGTTGGGTGGCTTAATTCTTCATGAAGTAAGAAAAAATATCCTACAGATTAATGCCATCATTTCATCATTATAGCTGCAAGCGGTGAAATCTGAAATAAACCAGAAAAGAGATATTGAATACATACGGTTTGTCTATGTGTGGGTGTGTGTGGAAATGTTGACCATGTATGTATTTTTCTCTATTAATGCAGCAGCAATCGACCGCCTCACCACTGTGTCCCTCAAGGGGTTAAAGTGTCATAATCACCTCGCGCTTGTTCACCCGGCCTTGAGGACTTTAAAAATGAGCGCTCTTGGCAATGGAGGTGAAATGAAACTTCTTTAAAAATGATGGTGAAACTTTGATAAGTCCTCAACAGGGACATGAAGTGTCAGGAAGACAGATACGTCTAGTGAAGCAGGGACCTTTTATTAATGTAACACCATCCCTCTCCCATCTGTTTAAGCTGACACAGAGAGGGGCCTTCTGAAGCATTCGGGAGCATCATGCGTGAAACACCCCGCAGCATTACTTATCATTGACACTCCTCTGCAGGTGATTACCCGCTTGCCTTTATTTCTTAAGGTAGGTGTGCAGCACATGCATACTTTCTTAATTATATCTATCAAATGTATAGTTCTTAAAGATTGGTAAAGAGTGTAAAATTATAGAGCATCTGCTTGGTACAATATATTTTGAATTCTGTGTAGTTGTGTGTTTAATTTGAGCTGAAACTATGTTTCTGAATATGTTTCCTGGGTAGTCTATGACCACAAGTAGTTCCTATTGAACAGACTATAGTAGCTTCTTATCACATGCGTCCCCTCTCCTCAACTGACCCTGAACTCGTAACTCTCCACCATGAAGGACCTCCTCATTTCTTGAATCCACTCGGAGGAAATCGAGGATCGAGTATCGAGAAAGGATACCCGGGTGTATCCTATGCTGAGTTTTTTTTTTTTACCAAAGGCGTGACATGATTGGTGTGGAGGTGTGGCATTTCACACCGTTCATTAACCTTTTCTAAAACCGTAACCTCACATCAGTGATCCACGGTATAATATGTAAACAGGTTCAAACAACATTTGGAGACAAGCGACACACAGAACAATATAATTACAAAGTGATGTGGCAGTGTGACGCTGTGTAACTAAGGATTTCTCATTTAGCAAATTCCTCTCCTCACTCCGTGTGACTCTTCCTTGCATATTTCTTCCAATACATCTCCCAAATATTTGATCAGATGTAGTACATGGTGTGTCTTTACGACTCAAAAGTATATTTCACAACCCGACTGACAAAGTGCTTTTTCCCCCCGCGTTCTTAAAGTGTGTCTGCTCTATGGAACAGCTGAATAAAAAGAATAATCATTCCAAATAGAACAACGTTACTGGAGGGAATGAAGAGGGAAAGTTCATCACATGTTTGAGATATCCATCTTTGATTTACTGTAACTTTGGTGTTGTTCTATGCGTGCCTTTTTTCTGTTAACATACATTATTGTTAACGAACATAACACATAACCAATAGTCCAATTAACTTGGACCAACAATGTGTCCGTTTTTCTCTCAAGACCTGGATCATTTTGAAAATCTATATTATCATCCAAAAAGAAATCGATAACAACAGTACGCTTCCTTCTTTTTTAGCGAGTACTTTCAGTAGATGGATGGATCTTTTCCAGGTGTAGAGCTGCTGCCGATGCCAGGACAAGATTCCCATACATCAGGGGTGGGCAACTGGCGGCCCGAGGGCCACATGCGGCCCCCATCAACCCTCAGCGTGGCCCTCAGGTCAATTTTTATACATCAATTCATTGGAAAACATGACAAAAATCTGCCATGAAATCATGAAAAACAGAAATATGTCCATAATAATATTTGATCACTGGTATATGTTGAGTTAAATTTGAGACATAATTGACTGTAGTCGTTTTTTGTATTCTACAATTTGGCCCCCTGGCAGTGAGAATTAAATGAATGTGGCCCTTCCTGTGACCAAAGTTGCCCATCCCTGCTCTACATCGTCTTCATGTTTGCTGGGTGATATTTTTTTCACCAAGAAACTATGGAAAGCGAAGGAAGGGGGCAATTAACTTCCGTGCCCTAGCAACAATGAGCGCTGGTGAGAAGCGCTCTGAAACACAGCGGGCGCTGCTAGCACAAAACGCGTCCGTGGACACAGGCCCTAAAAGAACTGTAGAAAAATATGAACTTATTGTTATTATTATTATTTTTTAAATATTTATTTGTGGGCTTTTTGTGCATTTAATGGAAAGATAGGACAGTGGACAGTGTTGGAAATCAAGGAGAGAGAGCGTTGGGAATGGCATGCGGAAAAGGAGTCACAGGTGGGATTCGAACCTGGGCTGCCCGCTATGAAGATTATAGCCTCCATACATGGGGCACACTAACCACTGCACCACCAGCACCCCAAAGATGAACTTATTAACCTACAAAAAGTGTTTATAAGTCTTTCAACTTCTAAAAACAGATTAAGAAAAGGTGTCATCCCTGCCCCATGCACCATAAAATCCAAGTACAGGTGAAACACATCTCTGAACTCCATTGGTATTCCAGCTACAATTGTCTGCACTATCGCCAGTTCTCCAATTTATAAGCCTCTACTGCAACAATTCTTCTGTGTCCAACTACAAATAAAAATCTCTGGCCAGCACACTGCTTGATCAAGATGGTGGTGAACCTCCTCCCCCCCCTCCCCCCCCCCCTTTATATCAGTATTCGTGGCACAGATCAGACACACATTTCCAAACAAAGCAACAGCAGTGGACCAAAAAGCCCCCCAACAGCAAGCTTTAGAGCTAACTGTGGAGGCCAGAAATTGTTCTTATTTTTCATAATTAGCGACAGTTGCTCTAATGTTTAGAGCTAATGTTATTATTAAACACAGGCACAACTACTTTGGTAGAGGTCTGACTGAAAAGCATGTGAAGGGGAGAAGGATGGAGCCAACAAGAGAGAGCACGGGGCGGGTGTGACAGGCCAAAAAGAGAGAAACGTGACGCAGAATGCAGAGTCTCTAATGAGGGACGATAGGCGCTCATTAAATCTGAGAGGAAATCTCAATGTGAAACTTTATTCTGCAGGCATGTCGTATCAAAAGCGGCCTCTCCTTGAAGTATGTTGCCACTTTGTTGTTATTTGAGCGGCGGTCAATTAAAGCGCTGGTCATGCATGACTGAGGGAGGCGGTCGGTAAAGCAGACAGGCGTGGAGAAGCTACGGTGAGAGGCGGGGTGATTGGAAGAAGTGACCACACGTTGATGGCGGAGATTCAGCTCTTCATTGAATATTTATAAAGAGAGCATATAAAAGAAGAAGAAGATTAAAATGACCGTCTTTATGCTCTCTGTCTTTCAGCACATTAACCTTTTCTTATAGACTTTATCTTTCTTCATGTTTCCAGGGCAAAGCCTATTCTTTCCTCAAGTATTAGCTCTGTCAGTAGACTCCAACAGCCTCCAGCTTGCATTTGTCTCAAGCCCGTACTTTACATGTGCATATTAGTCTTGCCTGCCAGACGAGTCTCGCAACTTGGAGCCACTGTGAATCACGGCCGGCCTTTCTCATCTCGTCTTAGCTCGGCTCAGAGTTTAAAAGCATCAGTGCTTTTATTTTTGGAAGCAGCAAAAAGATATCTGAGGAGAAGATGTTTCTGCTGTTTTCCCTAATGGAGTTGGAGAGTTCAGTTGGAATTAAGAAGGGAGACAAAAAGGCACAGTAATCATCAGAGTTGTGTTTTTCTTTGGCCATGAAGGATGCATAATGCAAAAACTGTCACAGTCACTTCTAAACTAATCTATGGATACGTGTTTGTTGTTTTGTCCCACAGAAGGACAAGAATCATAATTGATGCATGATGGAATCTCTGAGTTCATCTCAGATTTATCGAGAACATCAGATATACAGTAGAATTGTTTTTTATGTATTCTACATATAGGGAAATATTACTTGCATGTCAGACAAAACCAAATTTATTGTAATCTTTCAAAGCACAGAGCTCGTCCTGAGAGATAGAGAGGTCGTAGGTGTGAAGTAGTTTGTTTAACTCATAAGACTCATCTAGTGTGTGAGGCTCTTAACATTCATGTAGCCAAAGAGGTAGGACCCATGTGAAGAGGACGACCGGAAGACGGGTCAAATGTATAATGATTTATATATGACGTGCAGGCTGATTAAGTGTAGAAAGTGGCTGGTATGTAGGCAAGGAGCTACAGAAGTGAAAAGACAACACTTGCAAAGCAAAGCAACAAAGAAGGGAGATAAAGATGAATTGGTAATTGGAAATCTGAGTATAGTGTAGGAAGAAGAGGATTATAATGATTATAATAAAACAGTTTAGTTCATAATCCATCCTCTTGTTGAGATATTTCACTTGTCAACAGTTAAGAAATAGATGCTAACAGTTTGAGCACTGGCCTTTGAGCCACTGAGCCCAATTAGAGACTTTTTTATGCATTACATAAATTATTATTTGTGAATTTTTTTTTTTAAATGGTATATATAAATATTGCATTAACTCATATATTGCACAAGTAAATAAATGATCACAAAGTGTCTTTGTTCACGTTATATATATATATATACATATATACATATATATATATATATATATATATATATATACTGTATATCTTTTATATTGATCCTGTAGACTCCAGTAGTTGTTGAAATATAACAGTCTCTGGACCAAAATGTTGGACTCATAAGCACTGCCCTCACTGGAGTCACGCTGCTTTAGGACTTTTAGAAGCATATGTTCTTACAAACAAAAACAAATAAATGGGCGCTGGTGGCGTAGTGGTCGGTGTGCATGCCACATGTATGGAGGCTCTTATACTCTGGGCGGATGGCCCCGGCTCGAATCCGACCTGTGGCTCCTTTCCCACATGTCATTCCCCATTCTCTCTCTCCCTGATTTCTGACTCTTTCCACTGTTATAGTTCTACAATAGAGGCACAATAACACACATTCCACACATTTTAATGTTAGCTTGTATTTTTTTCTTTTATGTGCTTTGAAAAAAAAATCTCACAAAAATCCAGTGGCCATCATTTCACATGCCTACTGAAGCTTGACAGTCATTGATATGAATGCATGTTTGTAGTCGTTCTGCGTCGTGAGAGCTGAAACTTTTACCACAACATCAAAATTGCTACTTGAAGGAAAGGACACAGATGGGGTCAGACACTATTTCTCTCTGCCAGTCTGATATAAGACTACCCATAATGTAAATGGACGGAATAGAAGGGTATTGTATTATCTTCACAGCAGTCGGCACCAGACGGATAATTTGAGATTCTGTTGTTCAGACAAATTACCACCCTATGCTGTCCTTTTGTATCTCATAATGCTCCCTGGGACTGAATAATACAAGAGGACATAAACTTTGACTAAAAACCTACATCAGAGTAAAAAATAGACGTGCAGAAGCCGGACAAAGCAGCACACCTTCAACATGGTGTTCTAGCTGTAAATGATTGTATCATCAATATGGGCCCCCAAGGGCAGAGTCTGATGATATCGGGGTGTCAACCTGCCTGTGGTCGATTACTGTTCTCAAGACAAAAACATTTGTTACTCACTTGTAAAACCTGGGCACATATTCATCAAACTAGTGCTAGTGAAACTTGATGTTCAGAAATAGGTAAAAGTTCATAAAACAACAGCGTAACTTTGGCAACGAAATCTATTGGAGGTGTCAAAAAAGCTCCAGCAACACTCCAGTGTGCGAACGTGTACATGTCTGGAGATTTGTGATGTGATGTGCAGCGTTATCCGTCCCAGGTCCTAATGCAGTGAAACAGATGTTTTTAGATGATCAAATCAAACACAATTAGCATTCCAAACATAAACACTCTGCTTTTCCTCATCTGTCTCTGTCTGTCTCTCTCATACACACACATTTGCTATTTTGCATGATATCCCCCCCCCCCCCCCCCTCATTTATTAACACCACTTGTCTATAGGGAGCTGGCAAAGTTAAGTGAGCTCTCCATCTGTTAAATTAGAGAGTGTCAAAACTTTTTGCTGCTGAGTGATCCAGAGACATAATCCCATGTCTCCGTGGGTAATGAATTGTACTCATGCTAATTAGCACGCACAAGGCCAACAGTAGCAGTGAGACTGTCCTAATCAAACAGACTTATGGTTTTGTCATGCCTCCCTAACACATGGCACTCAGGGTAACTTTTGGATTGGACGGCATAGAGCAACATTAAACATTAGCAGAGAAGGGTGGATTATCTGACAGTGGTCCCCAGTTGCACTGGATAAAAATGATGCTGCAATAAAATGGTATATATATATCGGGCGTCACCAAATGGCAGACTTCAGTCCGGATCCAGACCCAGGTGCCGTCCCATCCAGACCCAGATTTATTTTACTGAGTGTTTGTTTTTTAAGCAGCATGGCTTCTGATGCATTAACGGTCATCTATTTTAAGGGGCGCAGCTTTTCTCACCTTAATGAGCGAGTTCAGACGCCCGGAAAGTCACAGATCAGTGCCAGTGAAATCCTTTGCTAAGACTAAGATCATGCTTATGAACATGGTGGGTGTGATAATACAGAAACAGAACACAGCAGGAGGCACTTACTCTGTACATTTACATGCACAGTTAAGATATACTGTAGTTACAGCTCGATTAGGCCACTTCATTTGACTAGTCCTTGTCCTGGTATACAAGCATACAAGGGGTGAATTGATTAAATGATAATGTTAGACTCTGCTAGGGTAGGTGGTGATATGCCCCCTTCCAGCTTTTTACTATCTAACCTTCTTCCAGTAGCATATTAAGTGACATACAAAACCATCAACGAACAAGCTAGCAAGCTGCAAACTGTTTTCCTAAAATCCAAGACACGTCATAAACTGTCTCCTCATCTGTGCAAAAAATGCATGGTTCTCGCTCTAGCACTCATGTTGATACCTTCGTCTTTCTTCTCGTTTATGTTGCTCTTCTATTTTTATACTTTTACTTTTTTTTGTAGAGCTGACTCTGGGACTACTGCACAAAAACTCCAGTGTTACCTGTACTGTCCTGTACCTGTTTAAATGGCAATAAACATCTAATCGAATCTGATGTGGTCTAATTGTCTTTCTTCAACAGATTTATGCTGTTCCTCTTCTGGGTTAAAGCGCCGCAGGCCATCTATAGTTCCATTTAGACAAGGTTTGGTCTGATGGAGGTGTTAACATGCAAGAGTACTTCGACTCCCAAACCGTGTTATTTAGGTGTGTAAATACAACTTCATGAAAATCACTTTTTATTTTTAAATTAAAGTTTTTGTCAGACTAACACAATAAATTGATTACATACAGTGCACTTCATCAGGGGTAACTCATAATACACCTTTTTTTTCATTATCTAAAGTGAAACCTTTTTATCTGTACATGATTTTTCAAAAGCTGTCTGTATCTTCTCTTCAATTCCAAACCTTTTACGTGAAAAAATAAATATTTTTTTATAATAATTTTAGTACCCTCCAGGTCATAGTAATCATTGTTGTCCGACCACAGAACTTTATCGTATTTAATTGGCTTTTACAGTCAGTTGTTTACTGCCTATAGAAGGTCATGGTCAAATTGGTTGATAGAGCGCTTTAAAACAAACTTGGTTTTTACCAAGGTGCTATAGAGCAAGCATAAAAGCAAACTTTACAGAATAACTTAGGAACACATTGAAGTTAAAAGATTGTTGGAGCAGAATCACAGAGGTTGGTACTATAGGCTCCTTCAAAACAAATGGTTCTGAATCATATCACGTTAGACATTATATTGTTGTGGACCTTCGCTGTTAGTGAACCTGACATTGTTGAGTTTTACTTGAAGACGCCTAATAAATATTTTAGACCCTGGGAACACTTTGAACTTGAGTGACGTTGCTTTCCTTGAGGCAGTTGGCCTCAATGATTGAGAAAGACTCTGGAGAAAACCACTTCAGAAGTTTTCACCTAACAAATAATATTCAATACAATATGGACAACAATGGTTCTTTGTTAGTCTCTTTCCATGTCTCTCTTTCCGTCTTGAAGTTGTGGCAGATTGCTGTCCACACGAGTCTGCCTCTGCCCGAGGTTCCAGTCTAAAAAAAAAATAAGTATTTCCTTGCCACTGTTGGCTAGTGTTTGCTTTTTTTGGTGGATTCATTTTAGGTTGCTCTAAAAAAAAAAAAAAAAAAAAAAAATGCAGTTGTCTAGACCTGCTCTCATGTAAAGTGTCATGAGACAACATTTGTGATTTGTGTAACATGATTTTGCGCAGCTGTTCAAAATCTGCCTTTCTTGAACAAATGTATTTATTGTCTGTATGGTTTCTCTGAGTCTGTGCGGTAGATAGAGTGTATAGAGTGATAGAATGGGCGAGTGAGAGTGACACACAGAAGGTGAAAATATTCAAGGGTGAATGGCGTTGAGGGTGTCTGTGTTGCTAAACGCTGACTATAATAGAGGCCAAGGATTAGATGGCAAACTTTATACCCTGCTACCACACACACACACACACACACACAAATACACACACATACACTGCATTCCATCAGGGCTTTATCTGGCCTTTTATTTGCCTTTATCGAGCATGGCGGAGACAGCCCGCTCAGCGTTAACAATGTCGGGCTAAAGTCATTTCACACAACACTACTTGGTCATGTAAGCTGACAACTTTTATATTCCCTTGTGTCCTTGGCTCGCTCTGTCGCGTGGGCTTATCAGCAGCAGGGAGTGGTGAAACCAGTTGGTTTTTCAGTACCAAAGACGTGCCACAGAGTGGGGTAAATTGTGCTAATTTCAAGCCTGGAGGAACCATTACGACGAGGTGAGCATAATTCGTAGTGGCAGACAAAAGTGCCTTGAAAAGGGGAGCACACATTGCTCATGGATCTACTCCACGCTGCACTGGGTTTAAGTGTTCAATACTGGGCGTTGGTGTGCATCAAATCTTTCACATGCAATTTATTCTTTGGCTGACAAAAGACGTGTGTGGTGATGGTGGTGAGATTTTTTGGTGGGTGGTGCAAGAGGTTCATCCGCACAGTCTTTTAATTAACCTCGTGCCCTGTTACTATCTGCACTGCCTGAGCTCGGCTGACCTTACACCGATTTATGCAGCCATAAAAGTGACAGGGTTATGGAAATACAGGCTGATGCAGGATGTGACAGAGGGGCTGCTGGACCAACCTTTAACAGGCTGACTGAGGCCATTATCCTTGATGTCAGATGAAGAGGTGTGAGATGGAAATGCCCTCTTACATTTCACACTGCGCTGCCTGCTTAACGTAGGGACAGCGAGCTGGGAGGCGAAATAACAGTTTACACCATTTTATTTAAGGATGACGCACAAATTAGTTTCAGCCATTGTACGAGAGGAGTGACGGAGAATCATTTAAATGGAATAGAAAAAAAACTGAGATGGGACAAAAGCTCAAAATGATTTGATACTTTTTTTTGTCATGAGATGTGAGACAAACATGTTTAAATAGTGAAAAAGCAAACCATAACCATCTTCAAATTGCTTTTCTTGTTCAACAAACAGTCCAAGACTAAGACAAATATTCATCACAAAATAAGATCTTTTTATAAAAAGTTCACAAAATGGTTTGATTCTATATGTTGAGCCTGTTTCCACTGATGTAGTTCTTTGTTTGATTTATTCTCAATTCTCAACGTGACATGCTTTCCAATGTTGTCTCGTTTTATGGCTGCCACAAACTATTAGGCTAATAGCAGTGGATTAATCACTGAGTCATTTCTGCACTTTTCCCTTGATATGTCCTTGTTTTACTCCATCACTAGTTAATCCTTAATCTAAAATGACACGGGGCACATACTGGGTATGAATCACTTAATAAGGGACCTGCCATAACTGTCGTAAAACCACCATGTTTATCAATTAAATGATAAAAAAAGCAAAGGAGAGCACAATTATCCAATTCACATTTTGGAATGGCTTGTGGTTAGCAGATTCAGCAGACTGATGAGCTTGATTGAATAATGTATATAGTTTTCTTCACAGCATAGCTAAATCAATTTGAAAAAAAAAAAATTGATACGAGTCCATTCAGCAACACATCATTATATTGTCATTCCAGTTAATTAGCATCCTATAAGGGCTCATTGCCCACGAGGTAACTGCCCATCAAACAGCAGGGCGGTTGACTACATAATAAGATGACCTGAGGGAAGCGCACTGAGGTCAAAAGGTGGACCTCTTTCCCACTGGAGCTGTGCACAATAACACCATGAGGTCAAACGTTGAAGCAAACGTGAAATATGTAGAAATATTTATTTGACTCTGGCCATACTGGATGGAGGATACGTACTTCTATACATTAAGAGACTAAGTAATGGTGAAGACTGAAAATGGCTCCTTATTTTGAACATTGCCTCTCTTTCTTTTTGAGGATAAGCTTGGACTGTGAAAAGGCTGATAGGCACATATTAACTAATTTATTTTTTATCTGATAAGTGGTTGTCTGTTGCTATTTTAAATTAACTGATTAATGGTTTGATGGAAATGTCCGAAAAAGAGTGGAAAAAAATGTCCATCACAATTTTCCAACCAAAAGAGACGACCAGCAGAGCACAAGAAAGTCTGGTACATGATGATGTGAGACATTTGGAAGCAAAAAAATACACACAAAGGAGACTCTGAATAAATCTGCTCCAGGTCTATGATATTCAGTCAAAAATGTATGCCAGGTTTTCCTTTGACGATCCAACAGTTGATCATTATTTCAACTGAAAATCTTTATTTTTACAATTATGTACTTCAAGTCCAGGTCGAGTCTTGTGTCTATGAGAGCAGCAGCAAGTCCAAGTCCAGGCTTTAGGTTTTAATTAACAATATAATATTTTAAAGTCAAAGCAAAGCCAATCCAGCACTTGGGGGTTTGGACAGGGCTTGATTATGAAGAAGCGAATCACAATGATCCAAAACGAAGTGCGGGATGACATCGAAGCAGCCAGCAGCACAGCACTATTAAAACAGTGGTATGAAAATGCAAATATTGAACATGAGATATCACACCTCAACAGAGGGGACGTACTGAAAGACATCTCTGTCTCTCTCTCATCACATGCTCGCACACATGGCAGGTGATATTCACAACACACATGTGGGTACAAAGTGAGAGGGGAATGCTCACCAGTTAACTTTATTGATTGTAAGTAATGATCAAATCAAAAAGAAAAAGTAAAAATAATAATTAAGTATACACCCAGGTATTGTCAATGAGTAGGAAACACTGAACTGTGGCAGCTGCAGGTGTTGTGCTCGCCATAGTGTTATCTATGGATTGGCTGCTTGGGGAAGGTAATGCATGATGGGAAGGGAGGACACTCAGCTTGTAAGGTTAATGACCCAAAAAAAACAAATAAACAGACTGTGCACAAGTCCCTAATCTCAAGTCTGAGCTGGGTCTCAAGTCTTTCAAGGGCAAGTCCAAGTCAAATCTGAAGTCACATTTGAGTACTTCGGATTTGATACGGATGATTTCTGTTCAACTCTGAATCTCCAGTTCTTACAGAGTCCCCCATCTGTGGTATAAACACAAAACATGAAAGAAACTGCAGAATATCCTTCATATTACCCCCTCAAGCTTTTGAACCCCGGCTGCTATAAGCTCCTTATCCCGATCAACATGTACACCACAGTGAGAAAATACTCTGATCAACTGATAAGTGGCTCCAGCCACAGACAAATAAATAAAACAAAAAGCCGAGATAAACTGCCAGATTTCAATGTGCTTTTCTGTGTTAATAATCAATTTGCAATCTGGTGATATCAGTGACTCATGGTCCTGCAGCCAGTTAGACGATACAATGCCAAGCACAAACACAACAGAGCAGAAGCATCCCTCGAATCACACAAACAATCAGAATTGGACAAATCCAATACGATTATACAAATAAAGTATTGTTATGATTATACCCAGAGATTAGTCTGTCAGGCATGCAGTTGAACTAAAACTTCTAAATAAATGTTACTATGTACAGGTCTTTGATTATAAAATCATGCTGGAATGCATCTTAACTCTCTGTGGACTCCCTTTTTCATGCAAGCATTGTTTGTTTTTCTGGTTTGTCCTGCGATGTGAATATCTTCTAGCAATGCTCATTGATCTGCCGCACATCGTGTCTGGATGTTGTTTTGGAGATTGGGTCGGATGAAGCAGCTTCTGTGAGCAACCGTTAAAGTCATCAGAGGAAAGGAGAGATTTAGGTTTACACATTTATGTTCGAGGAGAAGTGATGAGATATTACAAATACCAACCACACTCACGCTGTGCTTCAGCACATCCAGAGCGCAACCCAGAGCCCGACGGCTGATAGAGACGCCGCTGCAGAATGGTAAATATCAGCGCTCTGCATGAACATCTGTTCATTACACTCAAACTGCCACATTACTGCGGAGGAAGTTAAGCAGCAATGTGTTTCATAATGCCTCTCAGGCAGGGGGGTGGGAAATAGAAAACCTATATACTTTTTTTTATTATTATCTTGGCAATTTAAAGGTTAATGTTTACTTAAGGTCTGCTTACATGCACTTTTTCTTTGTTTATTTTGATTATTTCTTATCTAGATCAGAAAACTGTCATTCACCACGATACAAAATAAAAATGTCTCAACTAAAAGTACATCATTTGGCACACATTTTTACTTTTAAGGTTTATTTTTTGGCTTTTTTATGCCTTTATTTAGAGACAGGACTGTCAAAAATCAGAGAGAGAGAGAGAGAGAGCGAGAGAGAGAGGGGGGAATGACATGCGGGAAAGGAGCCACATGTCGGATCCAAACCCGGGGCACCCACCCGGAGGACTTTACCTCAGAACATGGGGCGTACGCACTAACCACTAGGCTACCGGAGCCCTGGAAAAGTGGTCTACAGATTATTCAGTTATAGAATAAATACACATTTGTAACTTCTACAGTAAGTGAGTTCCCATAAAGTCATTATTCATGCACACGGATTGAGTGAATAGAAACCATCTGTTATTGATTGATGCATTCTTTCTTATTTTCAGACTATCGGGGTCAGCAGAGAAGATGTAATTACAGCAGTGAAACAAACGCTTCTATTTTATATGTGTGGTTTTTGTTTTTTGATTGTGTATTAGTTTGAATTTGAAGGAATTCACTCAGTAACTTGAGGCTGTCTCTACCCTCAAATACAGCTGGTGGTCTGCGAACAGTTTGGGCGCTGCACCCTAACTTGCCAAAATAACAACTCCTAATTCCTTTTATGTCTTCGACGATGTAACTATCAGCTGGACGCCTGATTGAAATGACTGGACAAAGTGACTTAAGGCCATTATTAACTGTGGTGATTCAAAAGACAAATTATTTAATCAAAGGAAAACATTAGGGAATGAATCATTAAGGGGATAAAAAAAACTGACCACTTAGAAGCAATTATGAGAAATCCTGCCCTTGATATCTGCTGGAAGGGAACACATAATTAATAACCAGTGACATTTCTGTTTCTCAGAAAACACAATCTTTAAAAGAGTCGAATGATGAGACAGATAACAGAGGGGCGCCATGAGTTGGCAAACACATTAAATATAAAACACTTCAGAAAAAGTGCGTATGGGCAAAATATGACAAGATTATATAACAAGGAGTGACATCCAGACGATAAAGTGCTCACAACCACAAAAGGCCTTTTAGATGGCTGTCATAAAAAAGATGTCCATATTTGCAGCTGAATCACTACCTTGGTGATAAAGCTGCACTTAAACAAGAGATAGCCTCTTCTTTATGACCGTGTTACATCACCAGCAGGCAAAGGTCACTCCGCAACAGCTGTTTGGTGGATCATCACATCAGTTTCGAGGTAATTAATTTCAGCAAAGTAGCACAGCTTCCACTAGAAAAGCTCTGAGGACACCGGTGACATTTAGGGTGTGTTTGAAGTGATTTTGGTTTCCAGCCCGTTCTGTCTGAATATGTCTTAAATGTATATTTTAAGGAGGTGATCGACATTATTTTCAACCATATTATTGTACACTTTGTTTGACCTTTACATTTGTCTTTTTGTATCGAACATGAAGCCCAATTTGCAACCAGCCATTATTAAACTTGAGCACTCGGGACAATTATGTGGAAAAAAACATCCAGTCACTGTTGGTTTGGTCAGAAAAAACAACAACTAGGTGCCATTAGAGAAGGAGTTGTAACCCTATGAGATGCAAAAGACTTGAAGCCATTGAACAGGGAGCGAGAGAGAGTTAGAGAGAGAGAGAGAGAGAGAGAGAGAGAGAGAGAAAATGACCACATTACAAGCCTCCTTTGAAGAAACACAGAGTGAAGGAACTCAAAGCATATTTGTTCCAAGACCGTAAAAATTGGAGAATTCCAATTAAATATTGCCTCAGGACATTTGAATATTAGTTTGCCACAACTCTGTGAACGATACCTGTTCAAAGCAGCAATGGTAATAAAAGGAAAATGAAAATTAATAACAATGAAGACGGCCCTTAAAAAAAGAATCCAAAACGATCGGAGCAAACACAATTTATGGAACGTGACAGCACGAGAGTCAATTAATGAACTCCTACACAGCCAGGAGACACTCACGTTACATCTTTCATTCATACAGCTGAACGTATGAGGCCTGTTCATGTTGAATGTTTCATATAGAGGCATGTAGTGTTTGAATTGGTGATCCATGAACTGAAGGTCATATTCTGATGGTTTCACACAGGGTTTAATCGTAGAGAGTGATAAGTGAAAACATAAAGAATAATAGGTTTTCATCTAGTCTAAGATTTTTTTTTTTTTTAAGAATTATTGACTTAACTAAACTTTTTATGACCCCGTCCAGCTCAGAGTAAATCCCTAATAGGGTACATGTTCTGTAAGGATGTCTGTTTCCTCCTGCTTTAAACAGAACTATAATGTGAGGCACTTTCTTTTGAAAATGTCAGGTACTGAATGCACTTCATATCTTTTATAGTCTTTTGAATGCGCAAAGCACTTTAGGTAGCACGCCATTCATCCCATTCACACGTTTACATGTATACTCTAAAGCCGGAGTCTTCTTTGAGGGGCCAGCAAGCTTATCCAGATCTTTTCTTACACTTGTTTATACAACACATAAATGCACTAATGCACACACACAAGTTGTGTTTTTAGTTATTGTAGATGTGCTACATGTTGTGTAATGTTCGTGTATTATAAAAAACAAAGAAAAAGAAAAAAGAAAAGAATGTGTAAATGGTATCGTCACATTGTAAACTGCGGACCCTATAGGAAGAAAAGCTTCTTGATGCTGAAGCCAATGGGGATCCAAATAAACAAACACACACACGCACACCTATACACACACACACACACACACACACACACACACACACACACACACACACACACACACACACACACACACAAAATGAGACGTGCTATCATGTAAACTCACACACTTATTCTAAGGTAACAACATCACTATTTCTTTTTTTCAGGTGGATATACAATAATGAAAACATAACCATGAACATTAATATTCCATTTCTGTCAAGGCTGTGTTCACACTGCAGTTAAAAGTGACCTGAATCTGTTTTGAGTTTTTTTTTTGTGCTCCTATGTCAGTCAGAGATGACAACTTGAAGAGCACAAGTCACATGGAATCTGATCTTTTCAAATCAGATGTGGACTCCCACAGGAGTCTGACACAGGACACATTTAAAAATACATGTGATCAGCCAAACAAACAAAATCAGTTCAGAGCAAAAAAAAACGAACAAACAGAATTACGCATTAAGGCTTGCAGTGTGAAGTCTAACACACAGGTCCTTTAACGCTGTACTGACTGCTTTAGCCTTTACTGCTACATCCAGAACTGAAGAAGTTTCAACCAACAACTTGGCTCAGAATATTTAATAATATATTATAATATATATATAAGAATATTTGTGCTTCATATAATAAATCTATTTTTCTTGTCTACGACACTCAATGATTACCGTGTTAATTTTTATTGGATTATCAGAGGTGTTAAGATTACATGAGGGCCTGCAGGGAAAAAAAGAACTTACATAATAAACTATTTAACAAAACATATTAGTCAAGGGACTCCAAGTCTATCTCTTATCAGGGCTGTGGCAATAATCCATTTTATTATCCAGTTCTATTAGCAATGTTCTTTGTTTGACATTGCTATATCAGAGGTTGTCAGGTTGGCTGCATTTTTAGGAAACCAAACACGAATCAAACAGTAAAATGAGTAAAACAAATACAAGCTGGAGGGGATCGCATAATGCCGGTCACATACAGTGTGTCCAAACACCACCGAACTCTGAAGAGGAAAGCAAATATTAGGATTCATCATACAAGTTGTGGAGTCCTCGACTGCTTGTTCATTCGATAAACAAATTCACCAGCAAACAAGTGTTTTTGATTGTGACGACCGCAGAGCTTTCTGACTTGATTAAACCGTCGTTTTAACTGTTGCTCCAAACACGGTAAAACTTTCTATTGTCCCGGGCGCTCTGGAAATTTGCATTCAAAGGGAAGTATCAACCCAGTGGGACACACTCTCTTATAAACAATGACAAAGTCTCTCATGAATAATACATACGCTGGCACTGCTCTGAGAATGCTAACGTTGTAGGAGGACCAGCACTGCTTTTTTATTTTTTTCACTCAGACTCATTTAATGTGTTAAAAAAAGCGCTTGAAGACGTAATTCTTCACTAAGTATACGGAGACCTTCATGAAAAACGTGAGAGAACCGTGAATATTCTTTAGTTGTGTACATTTCACCTCACTGTTTCGATCTCTTGAAACGCCAGCAAGTACTCCAGATATGTGTTTTCAGACGCCCACGTACTTAATCACTCCGTCAGTTAATTACTTATTTATCATGAGCCACTTGAAACCAACAGAATTACACCATAAAGTCTGCTGTTACACAGATATGTCGGGCTTTTTTTTTTTTTTTCAGTGTGAGAGCAACACCGGGAGAACAGAACAAGGGAGACCATACATCCAAATTAGCATTAATGAAGTGAGTTATACGGCTATGTATGGTGACAAAGGGGCCAGGTCTCCAAAGACACTCGATATCAAGTGACAAAGGGAGGTGAAAGGGAGGCACGTATTAACACACTGGGAACTTCCTTGACATCTTTTAATTGCCACCTTAACCTCTGGTGTCACAGCCATTTAGTCACCACAAAGGTATCACATGCAAAAGGGGGAAGAGGAGGAGGAGTAGGGAATAAATAAATAAAAAAATAAAGCCAAGCTGTGCACTGCATCAACCCCACTTATCCTGCTTAGCCTCTGACACCGTGTTCCCCTATAGTGCTTTGCCAATAAACCACTAAAACTCCCCCAAGGCTCCGGTACACATGACAAGCCCACGCTGCCGTTATGACCCACACTTGCTCGCTGCTGGTAACTGTAGCTCTTAATTGCCGTCTTCTGTTATCCCGGTGAACTGCAGACCTGCATCCACGAGCATCCGCGGCTACAAAGAGCACGTTGCGTAACATAAACTGTCTCATAATGCACAATAAAAGGCTCTTGCAGCAAAGGAGATGAAAGATAAACCGAAAGGCCTCCCTGAACTTTCATGGAGGACTTTCTCATTTGCATTGCATAACAACACTTTTCTTCTTTGCATTGTGCCCTTTGTCGGTGTAAACATGTTTAATTAAGAGGATATGTAGGAGGAAAGGAAAGGAAGAGTTTTATCTAACACATGAGGACCTTCACCCACAACATGGTACACAGATGTTGTTCTCCAGGTAAAAAGAGCTCAACAGACAAGTTCAGTCAGGATGAATACATTTATATTTTCCCTGTTTGAGTGATTTAAAATAAGAATGTACATGTTTGATGTCATAAACCTACTACAGTTCTTAATATAGCCCTAATAACCTTCTTTTTCAATTATTTTATTTTAATTCATTTTACCCCAAACAATAGACACCATGCAGACAAGACAGTACCAGCAGCAGTAATATATATCTTTAACCTGTTTTACAACAGCACCGTACTGACGTTCACATCCCCCCCCTGTCCCGAGCCCAGTGCAGAGCAACATCTAGTTGTCATCAAATTCATGTAGAGACAAGAATAATAATAATAATCATAATCATAGTAATAATAATAATAATAATAATAATAATAATAATACTAAAAATACTGAGCAAATGATGAAAGAAAGAATAAAAAATGGAATAAAAAATAAAAATAAAAATAAACAAAAACATTCACACACAACAACAACAACAACAATTAAAAAAAAAAAAAACAACAACACATAATCATGGTAACACTTTGATAAATTAATGAATTAATCACAATAAACATTATAACTAATAACATTCTTGTGTAAAATAGAGTTGAACTTTTAGTGACTGCCAAAGGTCACTTTGCTTTATAGGGCCCGACCGCGGCGCTGCTGTAGTCTTCCAGGCAGGAGGCCCAGGTTCAAATCCAGCCTGTCCCACATGTCATTCCTCTCTCTCTCTCTCCCAGATTTCTGACTCTATCCACTGTATCTCTCTATTAAAGGCACAAAAAGCCCCAAAAATAAATCTTGGAATAAAACAAACAAACTAGGGCCCGACCACTATAGGATTTTTGGATCTGAAACCGATATTTAGGAGAGTAAATAATCCAATACCGATATAGCTGATATTTTTCTTATTTTCTTATTTCTTATTATTTTTCTATCTTTGCACTGTAGAGATATATTTAGATATACACATTAATTGTGTTTACCCCTTAAATGACCGTAAACACTTCTGTAAAGACAATCACTCCTGGTTTAGTTTTATCTTGTAAGAGTGGATCCACTGCAGGCTGTGTTGTCATTGGAGTTTGAAACTTGGCTCTTTTTTCTTTATGTTTATTCAGTGATGTGAATACACAAAATAAAAAAGAACAATTACCTTGTTAATCCGAAAGCAATCAAGAGATTTGATTATCATTTCAGCTTATTCAATTATTCTTTAAAACCAGAAAATGAATACTCAGAGAGAGCAATCATATAGAAACACAGCAGGGAAATATTCCAAAGATCAACTTGTCATTTTTTCTTTAAAAAAAGGAAAAATAAGATGAATCAAACTTACAACTGAATATTTATTTAAATCACTTTGAAAATATAAACATCAGTGTCCTTTAGGAACAGCAAACACCTGTTTAAATACAAAGTATCTTGGTGCAGAATTTGTTCCATATTCGTCTGTGTTTGTGGTCCCGGACAGTTCAGCAGACCATGATATTTCCTTAAACTAAATGTCATGAAGGCATTCAAGCATGAAATGTCAGACTAATTCAGGGCACAAGCACTAAATGTGAGCTTGCAGAGGACTTTCTCAAGCCATACAGAGTAATTCATCAAAGCGAGAAGGTGGCCCTGGTATAGACTGACGATAAAAAAAAAAAAAAAAAAATATAGATGCAGACACAGCTCAAATTGATTTGTCCCATCTCAATTTCAATGAAACATTGTCGCTCACTGATTCTTAGAGTAAAATCTATAACTTATGCGGTTTTATTACAGGCTTGTGAAATAACACGGAGGGCAATTTGTCCTTGAAAGATTAGTATTGACTGCATATTTGGCTGGGAATAAATTTACAGTTACAGCTGTGCTGCCCAGCAATGGTAACAAATAGCAGAAAAATATTTCAAATCCTTCCATAAATTTGGTCTTATAGTCTTAGGTGATGTTTAGTTAAAGTGATGCAAGGTAAAATAAAGTATTCCAATAAGTAAAGGGTGGCAGATTCTATTTGTTAATAAAACTATATCAGTGTGATTAGAACACATTTGAACAAAAGTGTAATTATTCAGAGGACAGGTGCAAATGAGAAAATGAAAGGGTCTTATAGAGGGACAATCTGCAAAGGGAGGTCAATATATAGATCAGCCCTGAAGACATTACTTTTCTAACACTAGAGACCTCTGTCTGTCTCTGACCACAAGTCATCACAATTACTCCTCCTAAGTCATCCATATGGTCATTGCTGTAACCATGACGACAAACGACCGAAAGTTATAATAAAGAATCATGTTAAACTAAACTTAAACAAAATGGAAATGGAAGGAAGGCTGTCAACTAACTGTGTTAATGAATGTTAGGGAAGGAAACCCACCTGCAGTGTTTTGAGGCCATGACACACCAAGCAGACGGCAAAGAACTTGCGGTGACGAAGGCAGACTATGGTGTCTCCTCTCGTCGCCTCACGTCGCCTTTGTCTTGGCCAAAAAAGTTGCACTTGAACACACCACGAAGCCTACAGCCGACGGCCGAACACCATGTACATTCTGCGCATGCGTGAGAGGACATAACTCTCCATGCCAGCAGGCAGCGGAAGTTCGTTGTTATGATACAAGACCATTTTCACACCGCTGTTGGTCACCACTCGTACGTCTAATGGAGAATAATGTCTGATAAAAAGTTGAAAATGGCACTGGCGTTGTCAGCTCTTGGTCTTTTAGTGGAAAAAGAAAAGAAGTGGTTTCGCCGGCCGACATCAAATCGGCCAAAAAAAGGCAGGCAGGGGCCGACGGCTAGCAACGGAGACGGACACACCGCAAAAACTAGGGCGACGATAGCTCACCGACCGTCCAACTAGGACTGACCGCCGACTATCTCCTTGGTGTGTCAGGGCCTTTAAGCCCACAGTGGCAGCTGCTTTAGTTTTAGATGCTGCGCATGTCAATCTCCCTTCTTCTTCACTGCCTAATCAAATTGCCGCTGCCAATGCCAGCACCGGATTTATTTCACATCGTTTTCATGTTTTCTTGGTAATAGTTCCTTGAATAAAGGAAAAATATAAAGCATTATGTCAAAACCGACCTACCTCTCACTACCAAGGGAAGCAGAAGTTATATTTTGTAACGAAGCAACCATGAATGTCAGTGAGAAGCACTCAACTGAGGTTGTCGACGCTGACAGGGCGAAAAGTGCTGTCCATGGATTCAGCTTCTAAAGACGATTAAGATACAGCGATAAGTAGAGTAGAAGTTCTTGTCATGAGGATAGAGGAAGCATCCCTCCAGGATTTCATCGGCTTTTTGTGTGATTTTTTGCCACCTTACATGCCTGATTTCACTACAGCTTTTATCAAAAATCTACAATTCAAGTTGTAATATTTTGAGTGAGCTGTTTATCTTGTGAAATCACTTCTCGTCAGAATGGCACAGCATTCAAAAAGCGCCTATCACACAGCGTTTCACATCCAACATTGCAGACTGTTATGTATGCATGGCAGCCAGTGTGGCTGAGGTAGCTGGGACAGTCAGCAGCTTTACAGCAGTTAGCATGTTTGTGAGGATCTAGGAGACAGAGCGCTGTTGTCCTAAAGCATGTGTGATGCTGAACAAAGCAACATGTTCTGAGATTTCCGGGCTTGTGAGTCTGTGGATATACTGTAACAAAGATTCAGGTCTGAGAGTCATCCAGACCAAAATGATACAAGGCCAGGATGATGACAGTGTAAAAATCAGACACTGCTAAATAAACAGGGAACACAATGCTAAAGCCAGAACACACTGATTATGTCTTCCTATGAACTAAAACCTCGGATGGGGGAATGTGTGCGCACCAGAGATGTAAGGATATGAGCATGTTTGTTCGTGAGAGGAAGTGAAAGCCAGTGCATCTAGCTTGCTCTGACAAGACTATCTCATTGCGCCGTGTGAGATCCTTCATCATGTTCTAATCTTTCTGTATGCTGTGAGTGCACCTGTGATCCAGGAGGAGATTAATTCATAAACTGAACAACATGTATGATTGTTATAAATATTATCATCGCTTTGATCAGTGTTGTCTTCACTACTTTGTCCGATAAAACAAGGCTAGGCCAGAATCATGTTCACCTAGAGGAACATTATTTACAGGGGACCCAGCTAATTATTTTAAATAGAGAAATAAAATGACACAAGCATCATGAAAAGTAAATCCTCCAGATATATCATAGTCTTAGAAATGTTGCACATGCAATTTACAGAGCTCTAATCTTTTGGCAATGAGGAAATATGTTTGATCAACTAGTGAAAGGACAGATTCAAGGAAGAATGTGCATCTTTTTGATCCAGTAGATGTCACCCTTGAGCACCAGCAGATAACCAAAACAAACTGCTGTGCCGCAACACTGAACCCTCCGCTCTCCTACAGCGACACACCTCCAACCCCTCTCCCCTCGCGTTTGCACAAAGTAGTTATCAAATGTGACCGCACCACAATTAAGCACTAAGCGCAAGCGGCGGACAAAATTGTCCTCGTCTCGAGCTGCATTGTTGTGTTAGCATGCTAATGGCAGCGCTCTTTAGTTTGCTCGTAGCTTCACACTGCATGTAAATTTACATGGCCTTAGAACCTTCCATGAAAACACGACAACATTTCTTATTTCTGTCCTTGCTTCAAATTATAATTTATTGTTCTTTTTTCTTAACTAGTATGTCCGTTATGTTTTCAGATTTGAAGTGGCCATGAAAACAGCCCTGCCAAAATACCTTTCAAAGAACTAGGAGAGTCTATTTGCATATCTAACAGGTCAAGAAAGCCTTGAAATGTTTACAGGGAGCAAAACACGCTAGACAATCAAACCACAGTTATAACAATACTAGCTACCTGCGATTAGTCCCTCACCTGCTGATTCAATACTTTCTGTGGCATGAGTATTCAAAATACTGTTCACTCAGATAAGTCTTCTGAAATGTCTTACTGACCACATAAACCCAACACATTACCATTTTTTATCCAGGGGGGGGATGCTATTCACTATTATTAAATTGCTAAGACGATGTAACTTCAAGCGACACAGACACACATTTAATTTGAAATGGGGCAGGGCAATGCTAATCAAGATTTATTACAGGTGCTAGACCAAAATTAATACTTGCAAAGAGAGACGATCGGGGTCAAACACAAAGTGACAGTGGACTTTTATTTAATTCTCCAACGAGTCATCGCTCATCTCTGCATCTCTGCCTTCCCCATGTGATTGCACTAACTGAACTTTGGCCACACGGAGTAATGAAGAATCATATGTAATTAGACCCTGAATATTTATCAGCCTTAACCACGGCATGCCTCAGGATTTGTAGAATATGATCAAATATTAATACCCATGTAATGAGTGTAGCAGATTAGAGAAGAGGTAAGACCACAAGAACAGATGTTAGGCTGAAGTTTGATCAAATGGACCAACACGGCTGAATCAGTTGCACACAAATCACAACACACGATGTCGTTGAGTGATTTGATATGTTAGACTTTAGTTGTTGTTTTTTTCTCACTCATTCTGATATGCCGTCACTGACCAAGCTGTCCTGTTCTCAACTGTGCCAACGTTTGCTGTGTGACATACAGGAGGATTGTAAACATCGTTGTAACATTTTTGGTGGGATGTTCCCACCAAGGAATTCAAAAAAATTATTCGCGATTACCGTAATTTTGCGCCGGTATACAGACCGTGATACTAGAACATGTTCACTATAAAAGACAAATGTTTTTAGCTGCAATTATTTGGGGTCTCATTTGTGTGTTTTAAAGAGAACCGGTTGAATAGCTAAATACTTTAGCATAAGGCTACTAGCTATGTTACATCATTTATTTTTTCGCAAATTAAATGTAACAGGGTCCAAAGTGAACATTATGCTCCTGGATGAATACAAAAACAATTATTTCTATGAATGCTTAAATTAGTTAAAATGGCCTGATTAAAGATTAATAGAATCTTTTCTGTTCATAGAATTATACATTGTGACCAACCCTTATGGATATCCTATTTCTGATCCATTACTCCTTGAGTCCATGTAAAGCTTTTTTCAGGCAGAAAAGCGCTGGCGGTGCGCTCTCAAGGTCCTGGTTGAAGCGCTTGTGCGCTGAGAAGAAAAGCGCTGCATGTGACTCTTGTCTCTACGACAACAGTCTTTTAAAAAACGGTTGCTGTATGTTTTATATGTGAGATGTTTTTTTTCCCCCTTCAGTATGAGCACCTCCTACTTTGTCTGGACAAGGAGCAAGGAGGATGTGGGTACACGAGAGGATCCGTAGGACACAAAAAAAGGAGGAGTATCATATATTTTGAGAGGCGCACCAGTGAAACATCGCCTTTCTGAAGAGATGAAAATGTCTCAACTTGAAGCACTCGGAGTGGCCGCATAAAAAAGGCGGAGATGTTTCTCCTGGCGGTCTGCTGCTGCAAACGCTCTCTCCATATTTTGGAACAATCGGGGAAAAAAAAGTAAAAAACTGTTAGGTGGGCTGTAGGCCTCTAAATAAACTTGGTATTGGTATGAAAAGTAATACTATTTTCTTGTATCCCTCTTGTTGGATTCTTGGCTTGTGCTGTATAACTCTGATTCATATGTTGTCTTTTTTTTATTGCAGTATAGGTATCCTGACTGATTGAAAGTTTGAATGTGACTAAATATTTGTCAAAGGCTATTTTCCCTCGAGGGGTATGTAGTTGTTCTGTCCATGGGGTTTTAACTTCAAGGAGACCTCCATCTGGTCTTAACGTGGTCCTAATACAGACAAATTAAACTCTGATTCCATTTGTGGTATTCCAAAGATGAACAACCAAGCCAGGCTGTGACTGTAATCTTTAAGATACTGGAATTCACTGTTGGAATGAGATGCAATTATTCCTATATTGTGCCAGAAACCAATAAGTGGTGTTTCCGGACAAACGGAAGACAAAACAAATAACTGGTAGGGGGCCAAGCTTTATTCCAGCAACCCCACGAGTTCCCTGAAACAAATCCATTAAGTTTTTAATCTCGTATCTGTAGAGCAGCATGTCAAAAATAGAAAACACTTCAATTGTATAAATATAGAATATGAAACAATTCAACCATGTTTTGATCCAGATGTTTGAGCAGAAGATGAACACATGAGGCTCCATGTTGTCTGTTAAAGGATAATAATATGTTGTTAGTTTGGTGAGTGCTGATTCTCCTCTGTGATGGCGTTAATGTCCAACCACAGCAGCCCTGCCGCTCTGAAGGTCATTGATCACTGATATTTATGGGGAGAAATTGCTGAATCAGACATGGGGCTCATTTAACTGCCTAGAATTGACGGAAAAATATCAGTGCTCACATAGAGACGGAGTCAGGCTGATCAAGAGAAGATGTAGCTTGTTTTCATTAGGGAGTGGCTGATAGCATCACATGATTAATCACCATCTTCCCATGCTGTTACAAGAGAATTACAGCAGAGAAGATCTGAGGAAACCGACCACAATAAACTATTCTCTCTCTGGTATAAATCAGCCGCACTCAGTACACGTCTAGTAAAAGCAGAGATGATAAACTGTTCATTGTTTTAGCTGTGACTGATTCCCAACCTCGCTCCAACTGGACAATTTATACAAAGGTTGGACATTTTATTTTTGGAACCAGGTGGAAATAAATAGTATTCTGAAAGTTTGCCTTAATCCTTGAAACAGAATGGTTCAGAAAACAAACATCATACATAATGCATTCCAGTTCAAGGTTTTTTTTTATGTTTTCCCCCGTCGTGTTTTTTGGGGGCTGCAGGCTCATGAAAAAAGAGCTTGCACAAAGTAAAAGCTCAGTGTTCCCTTGTTTTAGTGGACCAAGGCCCAGTGCTCTCACAATGGCCGCTACACCAGGTTGGTTCGATTTCCCCTGGGATGTGAAAGGTTATCATATCACACGGCACTCCCCTTCAACTGTTTCCCAGTTCAATCTATTGAGTGCAAACGGGGTTCATATCCTCAAGAAAAATCCCTGCTTTGTGAAAGTCAAAAACAATGGTGTCAAAACGTCCGTATACATGTGTTAAACGTGTCTCATATTTTTCTCCCTCTGGAGCATCAGGTTTATTTTTGACATAAAGAGAGAATCATTACTGTGATAAAGGAGAGGTGGACAATTAATTGAATATAATCAAACGTGTGATCAAATGCCGACTCTGACTTTTCAATTAGAATTTGAAGACTGCTTCACTTTCAAGCACCTGGTAATGTCACTCTTAAACACATACCCCTCATTTTATGAGAGCAGGGACTATATTGCACTCCAACTCATTTAGTCTTTTCCTTGCATTTAGACTCAAACTTCTTTCGGGGGGAAGGGGGGCATTACTGAAGTCCTTTTTTCCAATGTTTTCTGATGTCAGAGGATTTTGATGATGACATCTCCGAGAACGTGTGCATAATAAAGCAAATGTCGACAATGACTATTATTTTTTCGAAAGTGATCAATATTTATGAGCACAACATTTGTACAAGTTTATACATATCACCATATTATGTTTGGCTGGCTGTGGTCACATGGTTGTGGTTTTAATGTAAAAATGTGACATAGACAAATTTTAAAGATTGTGTGTGTGTTGTTAATAGAACATAAGAACTAAGATATAATCTGACCTAACTCCCCATCAACAGAACCTGCTTTCAGGTGCTGGATCGGCTTTTCTTACTGCTGCCCTCAAACACTTGACTCAAACTTGCCCCTTGAAGACTTCAGACTTGACTTGGACTTTCAAAAAGTGACTTTTGCTCTGGTTTGTACAGTGTTGTACAAAACTCTGGTTATATGCACATCACGTACTGTAGGTGCAGGGCAATTCAACCGCAGCAAGAAAAAGAAGAAGCCTGCACACTCCCTCAATGCAACAATACACTGGTGATAATCCCCTTATGAAGACCGTATTGGTGAAACATTGCGATTTAAAGCATTGAGCGTGGGCAGGCAGATCTTCCACTGTTTGTTGTATGATTAATAATATCAAATTTACAGTTTAAATGAAGTTATTTATCTCATGTCCATGTCATAAAAGGAAACCTTGCATATATTTTGACAAACTATAATAGAACTTGAACAAATGTATCAGGTAACAACATCATGCACTACCCATTCCCAGCTTCTCCTCGGTTCAAGTATCACAAATTACTATTTAAAATTACTGTAAAACTTTTTATTCTGCAAGTAAGAGTGTGTCCTACTTTTGGTGGGAAAATGCCATCCCAAACGAAACAATGGCGTAAAATTAATGTTTCCATATTTGCTGACCTTATTGAAGACAGGAAAGTCCTTACCCAAGACCAAGCGATTCATATTTGTGTCAGAAAGAGAGTGTCCACAGGCAGAGATCGGCTTATTAAAACTGTGCTGTAAATCTCGCACGGACAAGTCCTGGCCTTATTACGTTCTGGTTTTAATAAAGCTGTCAATTCTTCAGATTACGCCACTGACCTCTTTTTATGTAAGCCTTTTTAATGTTCTCCAGAGACCAGTCCGGTTTATAGACTTGGTGCCAAATCATCACACTTAATCAAACACCTAAAGCCT
The DNA here is from genome assembly GCF_963584025.1 of Labrus mixtus. Classification (NCBI taxonomy): domain Eukaryota; kingdom Metazoa; phylum Chordata; class Actinopteri; order Labriformes; family Labridae; genus Labrus; species Labrus mixtus. Next base: position 26,709,872 of record NC_083613.1, on the reverse strand, counting down.
TTTCCTCAATAGAGGGTTTATGGTGTTTATAAACACAGTATATCAATCAAGCTGGTTTGACAGCACAAGACAATACGGCAAACAGTAGAATCTATTTGTAACTGAACAAGTTTTTATGTGCTATAACAAACATCAAAACCATTTTTTATTCCTTCATATGATGTACAATTGATTTAGAAGATGCTTTTATCCAGTGACGCACATCAGAGAGTAAGTACAACATATGAAAGGATCTAGAAAAGAGGAAACAACGTCAGTAAGTGCAAACAAACAGCTTTAAATCTGATTGTACACACAGGTGCTGACGAGAGGCAAAGCACAACATCGACAGCTGTTCCTGAGAGTTCTAATCAAATCAAAAAACCATCCTAAATATCGTCATTGTCAATGTCGAACAAAACCCTCATCATCACAATCATCAGCATCAATATTGATTGATTGATTGAAGTCATGATGTCGAACATGTAGATTTTTGCTCAAGCTTAAAAACCGACAAAAAACAAACCGACTAAAGAAGAGTGCATAAGACAACAGAAATGTGTAGTAACATGTTTGAAAAGGAGTGGGAAGAAGTGTGAGCTCATTTAATCACACCCCCTCTCATTATGAGCATAGGTGTTCATGAAAGAGCTGGGTCTTCAGCTTTTTCTTAAAGGCGTCAAGGGACTCTTGAGATCGAATGGGGTATGGTAGTTTGTTCCTCCACGAAATACAGTAAGCCATCTAAAAAACTTTCAATAAATACAATTAGTCAGTATACAACAGCAGCCCCTATCACACAATCCAAAACTAATGTCAGAATATCACTGTGATATCTTTTTATCTAATGGTAATCAACTAATTATTATACCAACTTGAGTGGTACTTATAATCCAAGGCTGTTGAGTCCGGTTTCATTGATTGATAAAAATCATAATTTTAATGAGTCGGCATGTTTGAGTGTAATTATAATCCATAATTCAGTACATTGTCTATCAAGTCTATCACATGTTCACAAATCCACTAAGTCCTCATTCCAAACTACAGACAGAAAATAAACATGTGCACAGAACTGGTGACATTTACAATCTGGATACTTGGACTGCTGCACACACTGAAACACAAGGAGCAGCACATCCCCCCCCCCCCCCCCCCCCCCCCCCCCTTGGCAGATGACATGTTTATCTGCAGACAAACTCATTCAACCAGGCTACAGGTCTGTAACTGCTGCGACTAATCTACTGTAAGTGACAAATGATGTTCAGGGTTTATCAAGTTTGACTGCTGCTCACAGAGCAGGGCTCTCCTCTACTACAGACACTGTGCTTGTGTAACGGTGTGTTTTTTGGTAAGGGTCATTCATTCTGATAATATTCCTCGGTGAGGGAGCAATGTCATTTTGTATTTGTGCCAAACTGTCACGTTAGGGAGGTCATGATTTGGTGCATGCAGTTATACGACGAATATGTCTAAGTGGAGAAAAAAAAGGCAGTCCCACATGGCAGTATCCAAACCCCAATTCAGGTGGCAGTAATGCTCACAACTGTTTGCCAACCACAATTAAATGACATATGAAGAGGTCGTGTGGGGAAACTTTGGGCTCGCAGAGCACTATGTCATTGGAAACACATGCTCATGAATATTAGACTGCATCACCCAGATGTGCCAATCACTGGAGCGAGGCAAAAGGTAACAGGTGTCCCTGCAGGTTTTTTTTTTTTAAAAAGCATCTGGATGTGAAATCAGAGAGGATCAAAGACGATACTGAAGCTCGTTGCAAACCCATTTCTTCTGATATGTGCCCATATGCAGCAAGTCACGACTTCAGGTATTAACCGGTATTAAAGTGCTCAAGCAACAATGTCCCATTAAGTGTGCACCAGTTTGTGATCCACCCGTTACTGACGTACAGAAGCACTTCATTAACAACAGGTGGATGTACACCCTGTGCCACTTAAGCTATCTCACAGTGACCGAACACTCTTACCTCTTACAGGTGCACATTGATCAACTTGAAGTGATCAATGTGCACCTGTAAGAGGTTCATAATAACCTTCCAGACCAACACGTTCATTATAAATATGATACATTTCTCCTGACGGCACGTACTGTGTCTCATATATTATATTGTATTTATTTTATACTTTGACATCGGTAGATGTTTTTCATTTCAGCGTTGCTTTGTATTTAACATGATTGCAATTGTTTGTCTTTTATTTCATGTTTAACACACTACAGGCTGTAAAATAAAGACCTCTGTGTAACGTTATATCCCTATAAGTCAGTGTATGTTATCTGTAAAAAAACAAACAAAAGGCAGCTTTTTCCACATGCACGCTTTTTGGCTTTTACAGTAGGGTACTGTATCCGTGGAAAGCTGTGAAAACATAACGGACATTATTTAACCTTTTTAAGTTGATGTACTGAAATGTGACAGCAAGCATTTGCTTTATGTAGCTCAGCGTGAGTTCAAGCAGGAAAACTGTTTTTTATTCTCTCATATAGTCATTCAATTTTCTTTATTCAACTTAGCCACTCCCTCTCTACCACTTCCATTATCTTCCTGCTATGGTGATCAACTGATTTGGGGCGTTTACTCTTTTAGGTAATAATCCAACAAGATTCTGCCACAACCTCTCTCAACCAATCATTCTGCTGCTGTCAAATTTTAAAACCTGTTCTCTCTCTACTCCGCTGTCAATCTGTCATTTCAGTGCGATCGCTGCGACGCTCCTTCATACCAAGTCCCCTCCATTCCAGCTCAGCAGAGTTCAGATACAGCCTCAGAAACCCACTCCTCAACAAATCCTGCATTCTTCTATCACCACCACCAGTGTCTATCCTCCATAGGGGGGTATCCTATCCTGCTGTCGGGGAGTCTATTCACCAAAGACATTGCACATTGATCTTTTCCTAAACTGTTAAATAAATAATTTAAATTCTAACTTAAGTCTCTCCTGGTTTAAATACACATACATAGGAACGTAACAGCATTAATTAAAAGTCATGTTTCTGACCACCTGATGATTGTAAGTCCAGTATTCACTATACTTGAAGTTCCACTACACCAACTCCAGAGAAATATCTGGTTTCTTCTCTTCTGTCATTAGGTGCTGGACATGTTGCATACAGTTGTTTTTTTAAAGCATTTTTTACTGATAATGAGTTATCGGTAGTTGTGAACAGAGACCAAAACCAAGATGAGCTGAAAGACACTTCAAAGCCTCAAAGAGCTGATGAGAACTGCAGAGCCTGCTGATTATTGTCTTTGAGTGTGTCACATTACATTTAATTCATCGTCAATAAATGAAAACACACTGGCACATTAAAAACAATGTGTTCCCTCGAGTTCCTTTATGCCTTCTTTTCCACGCACAGTGAATATTTCAACCTCCCTCGACATGTTTGGATCAGGTCTTGTTTCTGGTTTATAAGTCCTTAGTAAGGAATTTCTGCTCGTTACAGGACAGAGGTGATAACGGGGAAACTAGAGAAAGAAACGGTGTGAAAAGATGTCTGAGGCTGGTATCAGTGAAAAAATGTCAGAGTGATGAATTAGAAAAACATCAGGTATGCTGTATGAGAAAATCAGATATTTGGAGTTAGATATCTGCCACTGATCAGTAAGCTAAAGTCCTTCAATGGAATGTGCTTTGACATCACCTTTGGGGTCATTCATATAAAAGAAGTATGTATGTGTGGAGTTTAGAGAGAGAGAGAGAGAGAGCGAGAGAGCGAGAGAGAGAGAGTAGGGCCATTATATGTTTCTCACAGAGAAGTACAAATGTCAGCTCTAATGATTTTTTTTTGACAATTCTGTTATTGTTTTTTTTTTAAGTTTTGAAGTACAAAGCGTATTAAGAGGGCAGAAGGACATTTGAGTAAATTATTCATAGAATTTTTAAAAAAGTCCAGAATTTCTTCACACTTCAACCTTATAAAGCCTTAATAAACCTCAATTTGTTGATTCAAGAAATATAAAATTACTTTTTTTACACTCACAGTGTTTCATTCAGTTGAATAATCCTAGTAGGGTACGACAAAAAGATACTGTTACAACAGCAATGTACAATTCTTAACGACTTGTAGAAGTAATTAATCGCTCTGCAATTTGATTGTTTTTAACAGTCGTGTCTTCATACTAATCTTGAGTCACCTTCCAGTCCATAGTCACACTGGCTGAGAGTTCAGATGCCAGATTTTCTACAACTGTAGCAAAGACATGACACATGGCTAGTTCTGCAGATGGGCTCTGTAAGAGAATGGCTTTAGCATGCTGTTTTAAACATGCAGCTGCCGCAGCAAAGGAATGGCAAGGATATATCAAATGTACTGTATGTCTAAGTTTCTACCACAAAACCTGCCAAAACGGCACTCAAACTAAAGAACCTGAAAGTTTCATCACTCAAACAACAGCACAGACAAGAGGCCCAAAAAACTACACAACTTCCGGGAGAGTTTGATTTCTAAGAGCTTCCCTTAAAGTGTAATTTTTCTTCTGGTGGACTCTTTCATAAATCCTAAAGCTGAAAAATGTATTTTTCTGCTCATAATTCTAGCTAAATTGGTACTTCATACTTTACTGACTCAGAAAATGGGGACACCTCTTCATTTGGCAAAGATTTAACAACTGCTTTTTTTTTTAAGCATCTGACAACTCCAGCTCCCACGTGTCTGAAGTAGACCCATGGACCTAATCCCATGGGAGATGAAGCTGTTAATATAGTCATAAGGGGCACTGTGCTTTAAAATACATGACATTTTGGAAGACAAAGACTAATTGGTAAATTGAAAAATGATCCCGTCTCTGGTTGGGAAACTAATCTGGCCCTATTAATCGTGTGATTAATGAGAGCAACACAGTGACTATCAGGACAAAGAAAAGGAGATGCTTCAGACCTTTTTTTTTTCCTCTTTTCCCCATCCTCAGTCAATTAGTTGCTAAATTGCCTTGATTTATCTTCAACCATAGCAAATGAAGAATTTAGCTAGTAATGCCAAGATAATCACAGCACTTCCTGCTTTGTAAAGAAAGGTACAACATGGTGAACAAAGTCACAATTTTCCAAATTGATGGTTTCCCACTCTTCATTAAATACTCCAAGAGGGGAACACAGGAGGGAATAATATAGACCTAAGATGATTAGAAGTTCAAGAAAAGGACACAGAACTAAAATATAAGTACTAACAAGTGAAAAGAAAGATGAGCTCTCATTGTTGTCAACCCTTAGCAAGAACTAGTGGCCATTTAATCTGTCTACACATGGACAGCTTTAAGTACTAGTGCGAATGCCACCAAAGACACATCTGTGTATAACTGCTGTGTATAAGTGACTGCTGTATAACAGCTGTGATTAATTGCTCATTCCAATGGATTGGAAAGCACTCCATCCATTCATGATCGATGACGATGGTCGCCCAGGCGTTCTTCTTCCAAGCCACATGTTCAAGCCTTGTCCTATGCATATTCTTTTGGGTAATGGGCCAACATCACTTTGGACTTAGCCCAACTGGACTCATAGATACAGGTCTGGCCACCAGCCACTCAAATGCAAGCACCAAGCTGCCAAGCTTTTCTCCATGCCTTTGGTTTTATCTATCAGTACAAGGTTAAACTTTACCAAAGATTGTAAGGGATTTGTTTTTAGGAAATGCCCCACAAACACAAATTTCATCTGATGTAGTCATGATGTTGAGAGAGAGAGAGAGAGAGAGAGAGAGAGAGAGAGAGAGAGAGAGAGAGAGAGAGAGGCATTTAATAGATATTTTAAAGTATTTTTTTAAAATAAAAAACATAATTTGATTATTGAGTTGTTCTAAAGAGGGAACATTCTGTGAATAATTGCAGTTACAGAGATTGCAGTATTTTATTGTGCCATTAAAATAGTGAGAATCAGGCAGCAATTTCCTTGGATCTCTAAGAAAATGTCCACTGTGATGTTAATTCATGTACCCACTCCTTGCTGCTAGAAGAAGCACTTCAATTAGAAACAGATTATTGTATTTAAATTTACACTAGGACCACCAACATTCTAGACCCCCCCTCCAAGCGCCGCAGCCGTCTTTCAGACGGCATATGCGAATGAAATTGTTTGTGCTCAGAAGCACACAAATAATGCATTTTTTTGATGAAGTTAAATACAACTTACTTTTATCTACAAACCAAATAGACTATCAGCATAAGGCAGGATCAGTAACCTTTTAAATGTTGCATGTCAATTTACAATATCTGTCTGCTTTTTTAGTGCGCCGTTTTTTACTGCTGCTCCACGTCTCCCGTTGCTAAAACACATTCTACAATAATTAAACATACAAAACTTTTAGTCTATTATATTGTTGGCTATATTAGGCTATGCATTTTAATAAAAACACTGCAAAAAAAAAAAAAAGAGATAAACACAGATGCTCCTCCTCCTCTCTGCAACTGGGTTTGTTTCCCAGACATAGAGGAAATCATTGACCAACACACACACGCACGCCAAAAACAACAACAACAACAAAAACACGACTATCTCTGGGCATGACAAACTATATAGCCTAGAAAAATAACTGCAGAAATCCATAACAGATGCAGCGGCGAACAAACAAACAGATGAACAAATGAACGATCAGCACCTCGGACAGCGCCGCGGCACGTGATGCACATACCTGCTGCAAAAGTGCTCAACCTTTACGGTGCACTTCCCACTCACAGGGTGCCTGCACCCCTCGCAGGAGACAATGGTCATATTTTTCTTGCAGTGCGTTTTTGTCTGACACTGCCTCCTTCTCAGCTCTTGTGGATGCTGTGGCTCAGTGGGTACCGACGTCAGACTGGCCTTGACACGCAGGTGTTCCTCTCTCTGTTCCTTTGCCGGCTCAAGAATGAGCATGTATCTATCTGTCTATGGTCTCTATCTATCTATTTGTATATCCTATCTATCTGTCGCTCTTTGTTAAATTCCTGCCTAAACTTCCTATGAAGTCTATAAATAGAATATGAAGGCGGCGGCGGTTAGAGGTATAAATGCTCAGAAATCTTGTGTGTTTTATTTAAGTTACACATAGACTTCAGAAAGCATACAGGACACATATTTAAGAAAAGTCATAGGATGAGAGGCTCATAGTTTTTATTTAAAAAGAGTTATTTGTATTATAAAAACCCAAACCGTCCATCAGACGGTCTTGGCGGTTCTAGTGTTAACTAGTCGAGAGGGATTTTTTTGTTTTTTTTTAAAAGGCAGTTTTGCTATGTTGAACGCAGAGACTTATAATACAGAGGCTCTGTTTGCACGGAGCCTGTGGAGCGCCTGCACTCTCACGTGCTCTCTCTCCCCCTGCTCCCTCTTGCTCTCTCAGGCACGCAGCAATTTTATGAATAAATGAAAAATTAAATAAGAAGAGGTTTAAAATATACTTGGGCCCAGGTATCGTCTATTAGTGGGAAACACTGGAGATTAAATATTCTCAAACAGGTTGTTGGTGTAAAGTTGTCATTTGTATTGTGCTGCATTTTTTTTTTTTGATTTGGGCAAATGTCAGAGTTGTTTGGAGTTTAAGTGCCAGTTCTAGTGCTAGCCCATAGTAGGCCTATAGTGTGGCTGCCAACAGTCAATAATAAATAACCTCCTGCGTAAAATGTGTGTTGAAATAGGCCTTCAGTAAATGTTAACATCTACCATAATGGTGGTATTTTCGGAGGTGGTACGCAGTCTAAAAAGTTTGAGAACCACTGGTCTATAGCCTCTTATCAACATTACACCTAATCATATTCAACATCAACATCAAGAGTGGTGTATATTTTTTTGTCTGGGTTAGGAGAGGTGATTTCAAAATGGCATGTGCAATTACATATGCAAATTTTAGCAATCTTTTTCGTTCGTCTTTTGTGAGAGAGGCATCATTTTAACAGTTTGGGAAAAAGCTTATTTCAACCTACACAGTAAGGGACCTTTCAGATAAAAACAGGATTAAAGGGTTTTAGAAAAAAAAAAAGCTGCCACTTTTGGGATGAAAAAAATACCAATTAGGTGTTTTATATAGATTATACACGGAGGATGATTCCTGGTTGAACAGCTAATTAGTTCACAAGTATTGTAATTCAGTCATGCAGCATCATCACTTTTTTATTCATATCTCGTTGTGTTCAGTGCTGCTGTCATCCATCAAAATGGTCAGCTCCTCAGAACAAAACTGTTACATTGAATCCACATTTTGTTACGTATCACAACATGCATTCTAAAAATGTCTCAGTTAAAGTGTGGTTTAAAGCAGGTAAGAAAAAAATCCTCTTGGCTATAGCCCATTAGACTAGCATGGTTACCTAACACTATAAATACAGCGCTGTTTCTCATTAAGAGTGTGAGCTCAGACAGCACACTGACAAACATCCGGAAATGAACTGAACTGTGTATAAACCACTTCAGTGTGAGAAAATAGTGGCCAAGGAAAATGATTGATTCCACTAAGAATGACTTTAGATATTGATCACTGTGAGATCGATGGAGTGGGCGACATGGACGGCTCAGTCAGACGTAGCACAAACAGAAGGTCTACAGTATCAGTCTCCTCGTCTGTCTATGCCTGCAGTTACTCTTACGCAACATTCACTGTATGTTATTAGGGGACAGCTTCAATGCATGTGCTGAACAGCTATTTACCCCTAACAAAAACAATACCATATAAGAAAGCATTATTTCTTAAATAAAATTTTTGTAAGCAAAGCAGGGATGTTATTTCTCATGAAAGGATTGTTGCTGACTGTGATAATTGCTGATGGTAAAGAAATTACAGTTCAAATGATAGAAGCGTAACCTATAAATAAACCAAAATCTGACATACAATGTGTTCTTAAGCATTTCCTTTGCATTAAAACACTTTAGTTGATGTTGCGTTAAATGCTCCTAAGTGCTCTTTCTACTGTGTGTGAAGAATAAAAGCCCTCTTGTGGCCATCATTCTCCTCATGTGGTCAGCCATACTGCTTTCTTTTCTTCTTCTAAGCACCCTGTGAGCATTTCACAGGTCCATTTATTTTGTTTCGTTGTCAATGCTGACGAAGCTAAAGGTTAGACTTGCCCACCTTTTTGTGTGTGTTGTTGTTGAGAAGGCTAAGATCGATGACACAGTGCTGAGCTGTAGTCAAAATGATGAGCCGAGTGCTTCGTCAAACAAAGCCCTATGATCTATGACAGCTGTTTTTTTAAAGGGGGTTAAAACACCCACCTGTGTGTCTGTGGTCACTGAAAGTGTACTTTCAAATAGTATCTCGTTTAATCCCTTCTGTCATGGTTAACCAGTGAAAGATAGTCCCTGAGATAGGTGTTTGGATATTGGGTGGGAGGTGTTTGCACTGAGGGAGAGCAGCTCAGACAGAATGTTACAAAATCATTAAAAAGGAAAACAGAAAGTAGGTACATCAATTTTTCTTTTTTAATTTTTTTGCAGTTGTTGCCTTTGTTAGACATGACAGCTGAAGAGAGACAGGACCTGTTGGGAGGAGAGAGTAGGTGATGACATGCAGCAGAGGGGCGAGGTCAGACTCGAACCCACATCTAAAACCTTTGTGCATGGTGTGTGCGACAAGACCGCAAGGCTATCTGGAGCCCCTAATTTTCCCTATTAACCTAACATCAGCGTCATCGTTTATATCATTGTGACTGCCTAATGCTAACTTTAGCATGAAAGACCAAGCCAATATTCTCCCTGCGGAGGCAAAGCTCAAAAAACAGAACCACATAAATATATTTTACTTGATGCTGTTAAAGGTTTATGTGCAAAATTGACTTTGAGAAAATAGCCAGACATTTCGATTACATTTGTTGACAATCACATAAAATGCCGATTTTACTGGTGCAAGACAACAAAATGTAATTATGGATGTAAATATAAGTCAATCACGGTGACTGCTTTTCGTCAAAACCGCCATTTCTCTGCTCTGGCTATACATCTTGGAGGACCAGTCATTTCTTAATTTTAAAGATATATTGAATATCAGTGCATCTTTTAGTTTCAGCAGATGACATCAAGCCCTCTCTTTGCTGAAAAACACATGAGCTGCTGCCTTTAGCATACAAGGCCTTTTCCTAAAGCTTGAACTTTAAATATCTGACATTATGAGGAAAGAAAGATAACACTGCAAAAAGATGACTCTATGTGATACATAAAGGAGAAAGAATAGATCCAGCTGATTTACCCGTATCTTTGAGAACACATTTTGAGTGACATTGTGAGTATGATTGATCATTTGTTGATAAATGCAGCAAATAGAACTTGAAGTGAAATGACTTTTTTTTTAGCATGGCTTCGTTATTTGATTTTGGGCGTTCCTACAGGGGGTCTTTAGCTCAAAGCACAGTTCTGTTGTTTGAAAGAAGGTTCATTAGGCAATCAGGATGTTTGGGGGCATTAATCTGCATCCCTCTCATGAAGAAAATGTTCTCCCTCTCTGTGGGGGTGTATTGGTGCCACAATACTTGGAAAGATGATTTGATGTTTCCATTTGACTGCCAGCCTGTAACAATGTCACTTTAATTGATTCAATCTATTCTGAACTGCTAACTCAATTGAATCCAATGTGTGCAGTGCAGCTGAACAGATCTTTAAACCAGATAGAAGGCTTGTGGCATCCCCTCGTTTCCTGTGGGAGCCTGTTCTGTCACAGTATTTAGTCTGTCAAGTGGGCGCCGGCATGTGATGCCTCCCTTTCCTGTCTGCCTCACGCTGACTAAAAGGCTGAGGTGACCTTTGCGGGTGTTGTCAGTCAGGCCTTTACAGCTCAAGCTCATTTCTACATGAGATGGGGTAGGAGAAGAAAAAAAAAGCTCTGGAATATTTTTCTGCATAGTAACTGAATGTAAATGCTTAGACGACCATGTGTATTTATGTGTCATGTCAGATTTTCTTCTCAAATAATACAACTATTATCATCTGCCTTACATCTTTAATATGTGTTAATAGTATTAAAGTGAATCTAAGGCTGCATTCACACCTGAGCTGTTTGGTCTGGTGCCCTTTGTTGGACAGTTTGTTTGGTTTTCGGGTGGTGTGAATGCTCAAACGTACTCTGGTGCAGCCTAAAGAAGTGATCTCTGGTCTGCTTGAAAACGGAGGTCTTGGTTCGCTTCCAAATGCACCTGAGTTCAGTTTGCTGTAGGTGAGTTGTGGGTTGAATTTGGCCAGATATTTCAAAAGGAACGGCAAATGTCAAATAGGTTTGCAGAGCGTGCTCAACGTTAGCATTGCTAACAACACCAGCCTTCAGTCCTCCTTGTTAGGTTAACATCCACATGCCCGTGAGGTTACACATCACTCCGGTCAATATGCCCGTTTAACCTGACACGGCCGACGTATTACTTTATCTTTATTTTATAGATCAAAACTGTGCGCCGTTATGGGATGCCCTTCTTCCACTTTCCTCTCGTTAACTTCCGTGTCATAGTGTAGCATTCATAATTAATAATTATTCTCATCAGTTCAAAAGAAATGCTGCTTCTTATCGTTTCAATTGGACAGTAAAGGAAACGGCGTATTGTATTTGTGTTGACTGAAAAGTTTAAATAAAGAGTACTCAAACTCACCAAGTAGATGTTTTAATTTTCTGTTAACACAAGAGTTTCTCTCTACTACTTTATGGTGCAATGCAGAGCAGGAACCTAAAACTCAATTGTCCCAGGGCTATAGAGATAAATATGAGCATAATAGGCGCTATTTAACTAATCCCTTGTGGGATAAGGGTTAGAATACTTTTTCATTACATTATTGATTTAAGCAGTAAAGAAAACTTTTGTTAGGATCCCTCAAAGCAAGAGTAGACAACCGGTTGCATTTGTATTCTGGGCACATATGCGCCAATCTCTGATCTTTTCTGCAATTGAAAAGGAAAATGTTTCCAGAGACATCTGACTTAATAACTGGTTAAACAAAAGAGTCGCTCTGAGCTTTGTATGAAGGATGAGGAATCGAGGAATCTATTCAGAGCTGAAACAATGGAGATAGATCATTAAAGAGTTAAAAAGTTGAGATTATACAACCAAACTTCTGTGTCAATTTGCAGATATAACTCTTAAATCTGCAAACAGCATTTCTTTGATTAATGGGAAAAATGACCATGACTGATGACAAACATTGTTTACAGTAGGCCTATATATTGTTCCCATACAGAGCTTGCAGTACTGGCCTGTGAAGCAGTGCACCCCAGAAACACACCAGACCTTTATTTTCTTTATTCTAGCAATCATGTTCTTCTGTGATAGGTGGATGTTGTTTGGTGTTTGGGAAGAAACAGTGTTGAATGCTAATTGTTTTGAAGGACACAGGATTCACTGGTTGTTATGGTAACAAGAGAGTGTGCGCAGAAGAGTGATAGACAGCAAGGCTGACGGATGGGCAGACCAGCAGACAGACAGACAGACAGACAGATAGACAGACAGACAGGCAGGCAGACAGACAGACAGGCAGGCAGGCAGGCAGGCAGGCAGACAGACAGATAGACAGACAGACAGGCAGGCAGACAGACAGACAGGCAGGCAGGCAGACAGACAGACAGACAGGCAGACAGGCAGACAGACAGACAGACAGGCAGGCAGGCAGGCAGGCAGGCAGCCTGACAGACAGACAGACAGACAGACAGACAGACAGGCAGGTGGACTGACACTGCTGAGTTTAATTTCATGCTCTCTATGCCCAGGATGGACTGTCTGGAGTGATAGTGGGAGAGCTGTCAGTTTGTAATATATAAAGGAGATTGAAAAAGATCAAAAACTTATTGAACAGGCAAGAGTTTTAACAAAAGACTACAGAAATGGTGCATTGATCTCTCTCTCTCTCTCTCTCTTTTTTGTGTGTGCAAAAAAGTGCCTTGATGTCTGAAGAAATATGTGTTGAAGAAGCAGGTGTTGAATAAGCATCTTACAAGTATAATAGAAGAGATTCGATAACTCTCAGGTTCATATCGCCTCCAAGATACTACAAGTATGTAATGGGCGCTTAACAAAAAGGTGAGGACCTCTGGCACTAAATAGTCAGAATTGTATTATTTTGCTCAAGCTCAATGCTATCTGAATAGATAAAGGAACCCTGAACATCTAGTCGTATATCTCTGTGAGAAAATTGATATAATATGCTGTAACAGTGAAGGACATATAACAAGTACAATATAGTGAGGGGCTTTATTCAGTGAGGCTTTGATGTTCTCTTAAGATTAAAATGTCAAAGCCTACATAGAGACTTTAAAGTGGTGATTCTTACAACACTCTAATTGGCAACTGCTGGTATCTACCTTAGCATGTTTCAATGTCTACAACACTATCTATACAATGACAATTGCCATCAGGCCAAACACAATACAAAATTGTGGGCATCCAGTGAAAGGTGTTTCTTTAAGGCCTTGGTTTTACGAGTAGGAAACAAAAGGTGTCACTCAGGTTGTCCTCATTCTCCTAGACCTTTAATCCTGAAAGAGCATGAGCCTCCTTATGAGCCTCCTTGGGCGGCAGTAGCTCAGTCTGTAGGGACTTGGGTTGGGAATCGGAAGGTCGCCGGTTCAAGTCCCGGCACGGACCAAGTCCGGAAATTGGTCTGGTAGCTGGAGAGGTGCCAGGCCACTTCCTGAGCACTGCCGAGGTGCCCTTGAGCAAGGCACCCAACCCCCCCCCCCCCACAAGCTCAGGAGCGCCCGCCGTAGGGCAGCCCCCCCACCCTGAGACCTCTCCATTAGTGCATGTCCACAGGATCCTGTTTGTGCATGTGTGTGTATTTCAGTTCATGTTTGTGTAGCATGTTTACTAGACAGAGTGTAAAAACGAATTTCCCCTCGCGGGATCAATAAAGTATAAATTCTTCTTCTTATATCTATTTTTGAATTCTCTCTTCTTCTGCTCCTTCCGAATCAGCTAACAACCCATTATGTCAAACTTGAGGAAACTGCTCTCTCCTTATTTATGCTCACTTGCTGCTGGCACACTGTGCCCTGTACACACTGTTCATAAGTGTGTCCAGTTTCTGTGTGTGAGAGAGTAATGTGGGGTGGACCCACAGTGCCCCGATCTCTCCGTCTCACTAGATGCCTGCTCTCAGAGCGTTATACTAGGCCGGAGCTTTGCAGCCTGGTCTCTGCTATGCTGAGCAAGACACATCGAAGAGACATTACTCGCTTCAAATCAACATCAACCCCCTTTCCTTACTTCCTTATGTGCCATCTTGAAAGAGGAAATAGCTTCTATTTTGATTCATTTGGAGGAGAACTCTGTTTACTTGTACTTTATGGTCCCCTACATGACAAGGAAAGTTCCCCTCCAGCAACAGTATGCATTTCTGCACCTGTCCCAGGAGTGAGGTGATGCTGCTGAACCACAGCAGGAGGTGGCCGCCTGCACATCTCTGGCATTTCAGCACATCACATGTCTGAAGGGATGCTCTGGGGGTGGGGGTCCATTGTCATTGCTGATATAGGGGGGTTACAGAAGCTTGGTGGGAAGAGGAATAGGGAAAAAAATAGTGACATTATTTGTTACAATAACATTTTCCTTTAAATATGTTATAATCAGCATATCAAAATACATGTGTTCGTCCCAAAAAATTATTGTAATTATTAGTCTAACAATTAGTCTAATTATTAGTCTAATTATTATTATTATTAGTCTTGTAATTATTACTAACAAGATTAGTCTTGTAATTCATAATTGTAATGACAATTATGAAATATATTAAGAAATTCTATATGTTTAATTAACTCAAATAAACTGTAGACTTTAAATCAAAGAGATCAGCATGCTCTTAAAGATCTATGAGTATAATTTCCAAAATAAAAGTAAAATACAACTTTATTTTATTGGACACTGATGACCCGCCATCCCTTTGACTTATTTTTTGCTCTTATGTTGTTGAATCTGTCCTCGAGGGCCACTTCTCAATCTGTTGCGTCACGTATGCCGTGAAGGCAACTACAATCTCTCACACATGTTATGAGCCAACCGATAATGATGGCACATGCTGTAAAGATGATGCAAGTGCCATTGAAAAGGTGAAGAGAAAAGGTCCAATGTCCAGTCGTGATGTGAGCATTCCACTTTAGCCTTCCATATTTTCCCGTTAAGTGATGCCCCTCTGTATTGATGTGTGACTTGGAAATGTGTTCAACTTAAGGATAAAAAATATGTATTACTGAGGGTTACTTGAGGTTGAAGTTGCTATCCAAACAACATTATGCATTTAACTACCATAAGCGGTACCCCTTCTTTTATTTTTTTTAAATCACAAAAAAGAAGGAAAAGTATATTTACGGTAAACTGTGCTATTGTGTCTTACAGAAAGGATAAGTATTACTGTCTTATGTTTCCTCTCTGGATGGTTTCAGAAAAAATAACTCTCAGGAAATCACAGGCTATCTCTCAAATCTCTCTTATATTCAGGGATAAACAGGACAGCCTCTCTAATTCTATCTCCGGCAATCTCCAGGGGACACAATGGGAAACACAATTTTAAAAAACAAGTCTAGAGCAAAATAAAGCAAAACACAGTATAGAAAAGACTGGTAGCAAAGCACCTGCAGCAATTTGTTCTGTGTGTGCCTGCCCTAAATTTTCTGTCCTATTTCATATTTCCTTTTAATGATGACAGGAAGTCTGTCAGTCTCACTTCTCTGGTTGTCTGGAAACTGCTCAAAGACAAGAAATAGTCCAGCATGTTACCCTCTAAATTAAAAACATAACATTTCTTTAATGAAATTCAAAGTGTGGTAACGAAAGTGTGACCTTTCTGACAGTACTATACTGTATGTTACACACACATGTTAAATATTTCCATTAAGAGTAATGTGTTTTTATAGTTCATTTATGATAATGACTAATAATGTCTGCAATTTCCCAGTGAAACTCAGACATCTGATCATTTGACTGACTTCTCTGTAAAAAGCAACAACACAAATGGTTGTCCAGACATTGATTAGGCCAGAGATGTCACAATTAAATGAGCCCTTATTGTTAAACGGCTATAACCACATTTCTGTAATGCAGACTCTTTTGCAATCCAACCAGTTTGTATGTAAACATATTTTCATGAAAATGGCAGTAAATATACTCCCACTATATCTCCTATTTGTATGTAACTGTTAAAGTCTGCATGGTTATGTTAATCCCTCCGAGGACTTCCAGAAGCTTCTGCTTTTACAATATCTGTTTAATGTCCCCAAGGGCTACAGTAAACATAGCACATGACTATTCATCCTTTCAAAATAAAGCAGCTGCTAGTGGACTAAATGTTAGAGGTAATGAAGTACATATAAGCAATTTAGTCTGAAGCAATCATTACAAAACACTTGGATAATGGTACACAAGCTGTTCAGAGCCTTTTAACTATACGGTTTGGTTAAATACACTTTGAGTCTCCTTTTGTTCATTGAGAATTTAAGCTTGAAGTCAAAGTAAATGTAAAAGGAACAAGCTTAGCAGATCCAGAGGTGTACCTTCTAATATTTAACCACTGTAATATTGAGTCTGTACTGGTCCATGAAACCTTCAATGGACCTTCAACAAGTCTGTTTCTTTAACAGAATTGACTCCTTTCAAAATGCACTACTCACATGTCAAATCCAAGCGGCAACTTCCGGTCCAATGCGGAAGTCTAAAATCCTGTAGTTCGTCGTGAGTCCGGTTGAGGACGGCTCCAGGAACACCAGAAGTCACATATACACAACACAGCCAAAAAAGCTGTAATACAGCATAAATGAATGTTTACAGCCTGGTGCAAAAAACGAAATAGGTCTGATTAGTTATTGTCATCACTGGCACACACTGTACGGGGGTGATTGTTTAAAAACGGCTCCGTTTCGATTTTGAAAATGATATGTGTTATCCATAGTTAGGCGTGTAACTGACATGATTGACAGGTGGATGCGACAGGATTTCCAGCATGGCGGCTGCTGCTGATGAGCCACAGGATCCCCCTACAATAACAGATGGTTGACGTCCCTCTGGCTTCGTCCATTCATACTTACAGTCTCTGGTCAAATCACGTAAATGTTTTTTTTTTTTCCAGCTCATTTTTTTAAATATATGTCCAATATTTAATTTTATATAAATTAATTTAGATAATTTGTCTTTATATCAGGAAATCAAACATAGAAAACAATGTATTATTTTAAAAGAATTTACTGAAACAGTTTATTTAAAAAAATATTCAGAAGCCTTCCTGTGTTTTAAACCCTGTCTACAGAAGGATAACACCGGGATAGTAATAACAAAGGGACCTGTGGGGGAAAGCCCCAAAGCACTCTGGGCGCCTGTCATCAGTATTTGATGACAGTCATCTAATACTGTACGATCAGTTGTTATGTGGTGTTGTAAAAACCTAATAAGAGATAGAAGATGGCATTTTTTTTGAGGGCCACAGAGCCACAACATTGTCACAATTTTAAAACAATGATATAACACAAAGACCTTTCTGTAAGCCAGAAGACAATATGAGTGATGTCGACCACCTCTCTCACATCAAGCTCCTAAATCTCCACTGAGGGAATCATGGCTGGGATCCAGCTGAGACTGGGCATGTGTGTCAGCTACAAACCTCAGGGGTGTATTACAGAAGTGTTATTCTATATCATTTTTTAAATTAGCTGGTGGTGAGGATGTTTCTGTTCCCCTTCTCTTGGTGAGGTTTGGACTCAGTGCGGGCCAAGTTTCAGGAAAAGAATGCCTCATCTGTATGAGTCTGTACAATCCTAAGCAAACACATTGTTTTACGAAGATCTCACAAATAATTTTTAAACAACATTCAGTTCAAGATTGATTTTGACTTATTTAGATTCCTAATTAACTCCCAGTTAACCTTACTTTCTGCTGCCAATGACTTCCTGATGAATAAGACATATGAAGGGACTCTCACCACTGCTTTGCTTCAAAAAAAGATTGGCGTTGAAAAGTAGCTGAAGCTATTATTTTAGTATTCATGGGCTCAAGAATTAAACCTTTCAGGAACTAGAAGAGCAAATCAAATCTGAACAACAGATGGTTTCTACGCTACTATACACGAGTGACTAAATAAACACTCAGATGAATGAACAGATTTCTTTGGTCTGATGAGTTTCAGTGTATTGAGAGGATAGAGACTAGAAAAAACGGTTTCACAATATCTGATGGTGTTCACTAAGTCCCTGCACAGAGTCTCTGCACTACTGCCTATTAACATTCAGCTGACAACAGCTGATAACTGAGCTTTACAGCACGTCTGCACATTTGAGGTGTTTTCTTCCATGCTTAAGAAATGTTTGCAGTTTGCAGGTTGGACAACACTAGTGATAATAACAATAATATTAATAATAATTATCAGAGAAAATATTATAAAACATTGAATAAATGTAGCACCTTTCAAGGGACACAAGGACACTTTTCAAAGTGGAGTTGAAAAATACAAGACAAAAAAAAAAAAAGACTGAGACAAGTAACGAAGGATGGGAGTCCAATCCAACTTTGTAAGTTTGTAAGTTCTGATACTGATCCAATATCTGGGCTCTGGCTATCTGTTGATACCCAATCGGATAACTGTGCTAAATTAGCATCCTGTATTCCGCACTGTGAGGATGAGACTGGGAATCATTGATGTGTAAAGCAGCTTCGAGCCATCCCAGCTTCATAAAACAAAATTAAATCAATAAATGAACCAACTAAATTGTTATCACAATCTGTCTTCACCTTGCAATGCCATCATTCACCCTCTGCTGTGACCCGTTGTTGAGCTGCATTGTATGTGCAAAGCATCCTGAGCTATGCATTCCCATGTTGCCATTGTCCATGTCATTTATTTTTTATCTTGCTATGATTGTCTCTCAAAATGTCATGCACAGATCACTGATATATAATTTGTAGAAGGAGGTTTTTGCTTGTGAGGGAAACAACGCACCATGAAAGTGAGGTATGCTTTACAGCAGTGGTTCTCAACTGGTGGGTCGGGACCCAAAAGTGGGTCGCGGAGCCATTATCAGTGGGTCGCGAACATGTGACTGGAAAAAAAAGTGTAAAAAGTCTATGAAGTGCTCTTCAATCATGTTGGTTTTGTTCCTTGTCTTTGTTCCGTCATATGTTTCGTACAATTTGAGGTCCAAATTGCACTATTTTTCATTCCATAAATCTGATTGGTTAAAAAAAATATCCTACATTGGGGTCAAGATTTTCGTGAAGGAGTTAGTGGTGGGTCCTTAGACTAGACCAGTTGAGAACCACTGCTTTAGAGTCTCCTGCAAACATTTGAAGAGGTCAAGGCATTCTTCCCTGTATCAGAAAAGATGTCCTCATATTAGACACATTGTAATGAGCTACACTGACTTTCATGGATTTATTTTGCATCTTAAATGCTTCACGACTCAACATTTGTACACTATACCTAATACACTGGAACTATTTTGGTACTTTTCAGATTTCAGACACAGCTGGCCTGCTTTAGCACACTTAGTGATGAACATAGAGTTAAGAGTGTGGCATGCATAGAAACATTGAAGGTGTATAGCTGAGGAAATCAGAGTCAAAGGAAAGGATTGTCTGACGTTTTGCTATAGACCTCGTCTGTACCAGAAAATAGCTTAGCTTGTGTTCCAGTGTACTTGAGCAGGCTTCTGCTATCCAGGGCCATACAGACCTGTATCTTCTGTAGGCAGCTTACCTATTAAGTACATAATACATTACAACTGCATGAAAATTCAAACTATTACTTTCATTTTGTAGCCTTAACAATAAATAATTTTCCTTAAAAGGCATGATTTAAGATTTACTGACAGTACACAAATCTCAAACTTCTTGTTCACTGCGTATCTTAGATCTTGTGACCTACACAAACAACGCATGTTTATTTTTCTAAAGATAGTATTGGGACCCTGTTTGCTTGTAATAGCTAGTACAGCTGAAAAGAAAGAGGAACAATTGAGAGGAGAGAGTAGGGGACGACATGCAGCAAAGGGCCGAGGTTGGATTTGAACCCATGGATGCATGGCTGTGACAGATACTATAGCCTTTGTACATGGGGCATGCAACATAACCGCTATAGGCTATATGGCTCCCCAAACAACACTTAAGTTTTTTAAAGGCAACTAAGAAACATAAACACAAATAAACAAGGAATTCAAAATGTGATGTGCCATTACAATTCAGACAATACATAATAGTCTATGCTACATTAAGATTCATGTGTTTTTATTATGTTGGATGTTCCAAAAAGCAGAGGCAAAGGTCTATATATTTGTGTTAGTGTATTGAGTCAACAGGTTAATAGTGCATTGTGTGCTGCATCATTTACCCAGTTTACTGTCTGATATAATTATATTTATAGTTAAACTCAGAGAACAGAAGTTTGTGAACTCTGCTTGCAGTTTATTTTATTTCATAACAGTATGGATTTCCAAATTATTCTATCACTGCTTGCAGAGACTACAAAGCCTCAGGCTCACACTGTATTCATCTCCCCACATAAGACTTCTTAATAAAACAAAAGCTGCTCTGAGGTAGAACATTATTAAGAGATGACAATTTCATCAAAGTTTGCTTTTTGTAATTTCTATGGTATTAGATGTATGGTAGATGCATGGACAATTTCAACATCAGAAAACTAGCCAGACTTTTATTCACTAACTTCTTGTACAAACTTAAGAACAGAAATGGCCAAAGGTACATCTGTTATAGAGAAGCAAAATATCATGGTCAAGGAAAATGAAAGAAAACATCAGATAAAAAGACACTATTTCAAAATGGGATTTTTTATTTTTTTTAAACATTGACTTTAAGTATATAATATTTTCCCACTGGTACATAGATATAATTGGTCAAGACAGAAAGACAGAGGGACAACAGATTTGGGAGTTCATGACTTGTTACATCCTGTATTCTGTGCTGCAAGATGTTTAGTTGAATAAGACTCAGTACATTCCTGTCTATGTTTGCACTACTTGATGATTATTCTGTCAAGTGAGACTTTATTTTTTCCTTAATTCATAATTAACGGTCTTCCACTTCATACCATGAACCATCAACCCTCTATTCATCATGAAAAAGGGCTGTTAGGGCTTTAAGAAGGCAAGATCAGAACAAGCCTCGTGGACTGTTTCTTTAGAATAGATCACCAGAAATGAAGGGAGCCGATCCAGCCTCCCATAGGAGGTTCATGCTCAATCCTCACAGTTCCATTCCAACTGATGCGGGATGCCTCTACTCAAAGGAATTGATGTGGAAACGACAGAGGGAGAACCCAGGCTGGCTCTCCAACTGTTTCTGTGCCAATAGATTAAGTTAAGTGTGACCAGACAAAGAGAAAACTAACAGAAACCAGACCCTGGTTTTATGGACTTCATCTTCACCCATTCCTCGTCTGTCTGCTCACCAGTACCTAAAGACATACTACATAGTACTTGAAGATCCAGAACAATTGGAATTTATTTCTTCCAGCTGCACCAGTGTGAACATATTTTATCCCTGTTTATTAACTGATGCTGTCCTTTAGAAATAACTGACAACAGGTGGGTAGATGGCTTGCCCTGTCAGGGTGCTGGGATCATGTAAGGTAGACGCTGAAGATGAAAGGATGGGTCATTGCACAACTGAGACCATGATCCATAACTCTGTGTGAAAGGCTCACCCCTTCTGATAAGGACTGCAAGGAAATATGAATCATTGGCCTTTAAAGGATCTCTGCTGTCTTGAATCACACACCAGCTGCCATCAAACATAAATATATTGATGCTTAGATTCTTCTTAAGAACTGTGGGTATTGATGTCTTTTTTTGATATGTTTGATATTGATATGTCTTTTAGCTCTCACATCAGTCAAGTTTCAAGAACAGCCTACTTTCACCTTCGTAATATATCCAAGATCAGGAATATCCTGTCGCAAAGTGATGCAGAAAAACTAGTTCATGCATTTGTTACCTCCAGACTGGATTATTGTAACTCTCTTTTGTCAGGGTGCTCTGGCAAATCTCTAAAGACTCTTCAACTGGTCCAGAATGCTGCAGCTCGTGTACTGACCAGAACCAGGAAATGGGACCACATCACTCCTGTCCTGGCTTCTCTGCACTGGCTCCCTATACAGTCTAGAATAGAATTCAAGATCCTTCTTCTCACCTACAAAGCTCTAAATGGCCAGGCACCATCTTACCTGAAGGAGCTACTAGTGCCGTACTGTCCCTCGAGAGCGTTGCGGTCCCGGAGTCCAGGCCTGCTGGTGGTACCTACAGTCTCCAAGTGTACTATGGGGGGGTAAAGCCTTCAGTTATCGGGCTCCTCTCCTCTGGAACCGCCTTCCAGCCGGGGTCCGGGAGGCAGACACAGTCTGTATTTTTAAGAATAGACTTAAAACTTTCCTTTTTGATAAATCTTATAGTTAGGGCTGGTGCTGGTGTAGACCAGCTCTTAGTTATGCTGCTATAGGCTTAGACTACCGGGGGAACTGGCACCCTGAGCTCCTCTCTCTCTCTCTCTGTGCATATACAGTACATCATATTACTGCATGTATCTATCTATAAATCTCAGTCACTAACTACCTACTTTCCTGGGAGCTCTTGAGCTCTCCTAGGCTCCTCAAGATCGTCGGTTGACGGCTTGCCAGAACAACCCCTACCCCACCGGATCGTGGGTTGGCGGCCTGCCAGAACAGGCCAAGCCCGGCGCAGTCTAGGCCTGTGAAGACTGTTTCGTCATGAGCCGGGGATCCGGCCGAAGATTTCTGCCTTTTAATAACGCAGTTTTTTCTTACCACTGTAACTTTTGCTGCTTTGCTAAAGTGCTCATGATGGATAGGCCGGATCTTTGTAACATAGCAATAAGTAAGGTCTTTTTACCTGCTTTTTGTAACATAACAATGAGTAAGGTCTTTTTACCTGCTCTTTTGTAATGTTAACAGACAAAGAGTAAGGTATTTTACCTGCTTCTTGTAAAGTGTCTCGAGATAACACTTGTTACGAGTTGACGCTATAGAAATAAAAATTGATTGATTGAAATTGATTTTGGTGGCTCGCCTGTAACTTTAATTGATGTTGACTGTGAATCCTCAGTACTGCATGTGAGTATATCATTTTAATGTAAATGTAACCTCCTGACTGGGTTAGGCACATGTTGCCAACACCTCTTAAATGTGTTTGTGATGTTTAGACAAACATTTCACGCTGCAAAGGCCTCGACTTTAAAGTTGGGGTAGTGGAAAAGGACATGTCACCACACCAATAAATGGTGTAAAGGAGGGCACAAGCGGAACAATGGTCAAAGGGGATAGCATTGGGAAAACCATTTAAAGAAAAGGTAGGGAGATTTTTTTTCTTTAATCCCTGCGAGCCAAAGCGACTTAATGGAAAACTCTCCTTATCGGTCATGATGCAGAGACCTAACCATTGCCTCAGCTTCACTTTGATGTGTTTTGAAAGCAAGATTACTATAGAACGCTTCACAACATGCATGCACAAATGCAGCCACACAATCCTTCAGAAGGATACACAATATGGGATAGATCTTTGATGCAAAGATATGATGATGTAAAGGCATTAAGGTTATTGTTGTCCCAACCATCTGCTCCATGAACATATTTCAGAAAAGGCACATTCATTCAAAAAGATTCCCATGTGCAAAAGAGCTCAAAGATCTAACTATTGTGCACAAGTATTACTGCAAGAAAAAACATGTAAAAGCTTTACAGAGAAAAGGAACTACCAAAACAGGTTCACTGCAGATGATCTTACATATTCAGTTTTTATTTATTGAAAAGATAAGGCAAAATATTTTAATAAAAAAAAAAACTCCATGCTATTCTCTTGCAATAAAATGAATAAATACAAAGGAAAGAACTGCCTTGTTTACCAAACAAATCAGTGACAAGCAATTAATAATAAAGCCATTAAGAATCTATTGTTGAAGCCTGAGACATGATTACGGTATAGATTACACTGTTTTGAGAGGTTTGATCAAATATGAAATCAACTGTAACAAGATGCCTTAGCACAATGTGCCAGAAAAGAAATGACGTGTCCCCTGCAGGGATAACAGCAGCATTCTGTAATCACCAGTGATGGTACTTTTGTTTAAATCAAGACACTGTGAAGATCAAGTAATATTTACTGCCAGCATAAAAAAATGCAAGTAAACAAAGTCAAAGGCAGGCCGTCCTCCATCTGAATGATTGTTGATACTCCTCGGTCACAAGAGAAGTGTCTGATTATGTGGTTTTCACATTTAGAAAAAACACTGAGATGGCATCTATTTTGTTTTCTGTATTATCCATCAGAGCGTCCACTAACAATCATGCAATCATTACACAGTGGTAGGATTATTAAACAACAAAATCTCCCATTTCTTACAAATTTTAGTGAACCTCTCTTTGCAATGCAGTCCTTGTCACTGCCAACTGTGCTGTAAGTCTAGAAAAGGCTGTAGATAGACACATATAGATGCATAATAACTGTTTGCTAAATCTACATTTGAAGAGTCAGCAAACAGCCACACACAAGCCAGCTAGGTGGCGCACGTGACTGGAAGTTATCGATGGATCTTGACAAGCAACTGTGCTTCCCAGCTGAGATTACCACAACAAACCTCAGACTAGATCGTTTGCTTTAGACCTCCTCACTTCGCACAGCCTACATAGTAGAGCTTGCCATGCCCTGGGAGGATGCTATGGAGGAGGCCAATCGAGCGCAAAGCCTCGGAGTACTCCAAACTGGCAGCGGATGCTGAGCAAATCAGCTGGAAAGCAAGGGTCTGCCCTGTTTAGGTTGGCTACAGACGCTTTGTGGGCAGGTCAACCACCAGGCTTCTGAAGGACATTGGGATTCATGGGCAAGCTCATACAGCAAGCCGTCAAAGCTGTATCCAGTGCTGCCAAACAGGCTAGTCGTTGGCTCTGGCTCAAGGGGAGAACAGCCATAGCATCAGGGTGAGTAGAGGGAGGTAAAGCAGAGGTGGGCACACCTGGGACGCCAGCTGTTGCTGATGAGCCCTTCGGAGATATTGTGGGCCTGTCATCGAAACACCTAGGAAGGAGGGTGCCCACCTGATGACCCCAGTGATGTTGTTGCCTCCTTTTATATGTACTCACTATGGTATCCCTCCTGGAAACCCTCAGCAGGCATGATCATCCCCACTCAAATCATCTTAGGTTACAATGCAGGTTTCAAGGGATTATATCACCTAATCCTAGAATATAACTCATGTATACATAAAGAACATGAATGTAATAGGGCACGATGGTCTAATTTGCATCCATTAAGGTTTTCTTTAGGTAAAAAGGTTTTAGAATCACCTTTTCGAAGAATTACTAAAAGCAACTAAGAAATATTCTCACTCAGGCAAATATCAAGAGCCAAATAAAAGAGGACATTCACATGTAAAGTGCATTTGTCAGTCCATCATCCTGACACTGTTTTATTCTAATCTTCAATATTCAACATACTACATATACTGCCTGCCTAATGAAATGCATACAGTATGCATAATCAGAAGAAGAAAAAAGATTCACGCAATGAAAAAAAATCAATTTTTTGCACTCCATTTGTGCTTTTAATGACCTTAGTAAATTGGATTCTGCTGTCACAAAACACACTGTTTTATGAGTGATTTGCCATGGAATAAATATGAATAGGTTGAACAGTAGTGGTTTAGGGATTGTACCCTGGGGGACTCCATGAGTCATGTTGATCCGCTTAGATTGAGATCCAGCGGCAATAACATAGCCTCTGCCCTCAAGATATGATCTGAACAAGAAGACAGTGCAAGATAATCCGACCCTGTTCCAGTCTGTCAACAAGTATTTAATACAACACAGTGTGAAATGCACCAATTGGTGAAGCCTGGTTCTAACTTGAAATAGTACTCAGACAAAAATCAGTGCAGCCTCAGTGACGTGATGTTGTTTGAACACATAAGCTTTACCAACAGAAGACTATCATTCTACATTGACCATTTCTGGTCATTTACTAAATAAATAAATAGGATTTTGCTTCTACTAATTAATTGTATTTCCCCTTTTAAATGATGGTCAAGATTCACATTGTATGATGCCACAAATGTATGTATCTACCTTTTAACTTCAGGCACTTAGCCCATGGTTCCCAACAAAAGAGAGTTGCTCAGAGCATCCCAAATATGCTTAACTGGATATCTATTTGGCTTATTGTGGTTCTGTCATACATGATTTATTGCAGCAGAGCCCTTTTGTGACAACATTTAACCTGATCTCCAAGATCAGTAAAGAGACTCCACTTTGCCATGCTAAGATGAAAAATTGCAAGGACCCTTCTCAGACAGAAGAGCACCATTGTTGCATCAGTGTTTGTCTCGTGGAACTCCTGAGAGTAGTATTAATCAAGAAAGTAAAAGGTGCAAAGAACAAGTGGTGTAGTGTGTTAAGCCTAAACAGCCTTCTCCTTAAATTCAAAGTCTGGCAAAGTAAACAGCCCTCCACATTGCAATGATATTTGAGATTTAAATTAGCAAAAGAAAGCAGGAGGTTTTCTTTTTTTGCAGAGAAACACAGTGCATCCTACTTTATAGGGAGTTTTTTTATATTGCAAGGCTATGTTATTGACTGCCTGGAGTTACCACATGACTTGATGAATAAACAACCAGATTTAGTTAGGCTCTGCACAGGGGAGGATCCACATACATGATACATGATGCAGGTAGCATGGTGAGAGGAAGCAGGCAGGCATGGCCTCTGGGCACCACAGGCCTTTGAAGGGATCCATTAAATATCACAGCATTAAGTTAAAAACCAGCTGTGCATGAGACCATAATAAAGGCACAAGGCAGAATTAAACAGGTTATTGATTGATTGATAAAAAAAATCATTGACTCTTAAAAAGTGTTACAGTATTGTTTTTAGCTCCTTGTCTAAGTTATGGAGAAATCAACACCCATGTTGTTGACTCAATAAGTTAGTTGTGCCTAATGTTATAGCTTTTCTTCTCTGACTCACTGGCTTAACCTCATTCTGTGAAATTTTGAAAGTGAAAATTGCCGGAGTTAAGTTACAGTATGATAACAAGGAGAAGAACTTTTGGTGTTAAATGGAAGAAATAACCTCCTAAGATGGATTTCTGTCAAAATAGCCAGCCAAAAATGGTTGGACAGGAGAATTGAAGATGAGTCTTATTGGCAGTGCTCAGATGGATATGTAATGGGATTAGATTAGACATAAAGACCAAATATTATTGCTTCAGTCTTTCATCCCTCATTCCAAACGCCTGTATTCATAATGGCATTGACACCTTATTTCTGAATAAATCTGTGTTAACCTTTGATGAGCCCATTATGGCAGTTGTTGAAACTATCAGGCTTCAAAGCACTGGAAGTAAAACTTTCTGGTACATCTTGGGATTTAAAGAGTAGAAAGGCGGGCGGGGTTGGGGATGATCTCTCGAACACTTGGTGTAAGCCCCCGTAATTGGTTTGAAATGAGTTGAAGTGTTGACTAAACCTTGATTAAATAATGTTCAAATTGTACCACAAGCTAAACATTTTCTAACATTGGGCTCTGACAGTCTGATTAGGAAATATTTCTTGTATATTTACTCCCCAAATTTTCCTGCCGACTATGTTTAACTCGAGGGCTATTATTATCCTATACATGTCCATGTAATTACTCCTCATACAGTATGACGTCTATAAGAAATTATGTCCCCTGAAAAAGGGCTTTTTCATGCTGGTCAAAGTCACTGTAAAATATAATTTAAAACCACAAACAAGTTAATGGATCATGGCAAGCAAATTGCTAAAACATTTTAACTTCAGTTGTGATTCATCACTCATTTTCAGGCCTCCGCTGATACATGTTCACAGAATAATTAAAGACTGCAGTGGTCCAAGGCAAAATTATTAGGTGATAAAAACTTGAAAGTTTGAAACCTTTTAAATTCTTGAAATGTTACTCAAGGATATTCACCGAACTTAGGTCACACAGCCAAACTGGATGTCCTTCAGAGCGGCATAATGAATTACTTGTTCTTTCCTGACTCAGTGCAGACGAAAGCATTTGAAATCAATTAAGCAAGACAGACAGAGGGACCAGGCCAGTATTGATGTACAGGAGCAAGACAAGGACACTGGACAATGGCCAACTAAAATCACAGACGAAGAACTGGAGGAACAAAGATACCTGGAAAGAATTTTAAGACATGTGGGAGTAGGACAACGATGTCAAACAAGTCATCATTTGTAATCATGAAGAGAGTGCACACATATATACATACATAAATAATTACACACACACACACACACACACACACATCTCATGTTAAATTCCTTCAGCTATGTTTTTTAAAACTATTTTACATATTACATGCTTTCCCACTTGTCATAATAATGTTGATGTTTTTAGTCTACAGCTCAAAAGTCCCTCATAGCATACTATGGGAGGTTAAGTACTTATGAGAATATCACAAAATCCTCTAGAGGGAAAGCAGTTTAGCATCTAATGTTGCTGTATCTTAAATTGACCAAATAGAGACTCTTTTTTTTTTTTAACTGCTAGTTCCAAAAGTTAACTTTGAAACTCAACTGTGAGTCATGGAAACAACTACCTTAATGGGCTTGTTTCAATGACAGCATATATCTTTTAAGGTCAATGAAATGGGATTGGAAGATCTACTTAATTGATTCTATCACTATCACTTAACTCAACATGTATTGTTCGAAGCATGGCTCATCTTTCAAAAGTACAGAAAATTCTACTTTACTGTAAGTTGTCCAACCTGGCTCCTCCTGTCCATTGGTTGAAGAGGTCACCCTAGGTTTTTGTTCATCAAGGTAGAATAACTGTTGTGTATCCGCAGACCATTTACCCTTTACAATAGATGTTGTTGCATGGCAACACACTTCTTGGAGCTTCTATACCTTACTTGGAAAAGAAGAAACTCTATAGAGACACATGCTATAACTACAGAAGTGGAGTATAGTGGCTGCATTGGAGAACAAATTGAAACATTCAAGTGAAAAGGCATGTTGATCATCAGTGTCACCTCTTTTTACAGAAGGGTCACCCACCATCTCATAGCACTTACAGTATGCCATCAGCCCAGAGTTATGTGATAGAATACCAAACACAACAATTACAAATGTTATTATCCCTGAAATGAAGCAAACCACACTACACAATGGCCGCTGAGGCAAGAGATGGACACTCAGAACGACTGGTGATGTGGGTAATATATCTCTCAGAGTGAACCGTGAAGGAGCAGCTTCTGGCAATGACATGAAATCTTTTGAAGCACAAACTGGCAGATATTCTTTGGAATGGCATCATCAAGACGATTGAAATACCAACTTTAAATGTGAAGCTCAGACATATGACAGTGCCGAGGTCATACTGTGACAAAAGGGTTGTGTATGATGACAATTCAAACATCCAAATCTCACAAAGACATGATACTGGCACTTTAGTTCCAAACTGTCTGAGCTTGCCAAGTTATATCTGTCAGGTATTGATTGTCTCAGAAATGCTAGAAGAAGAGCCAAAGTTGAACTTGTTGATGTTTTTTTTATGAATTTTTGCCACAGGGCTCCTACTAAGCATTTTATAGAAAAACTGTTGACTTTGAACAAGTTCAGTTTTTAAGACGATAAACAATTAAGTAAAGTGTACAGATCTTAATGCATGAGATCAAATTAATGTCTTAAGATATTTATGGATCAACACTTTTTCCAGGAAAATGCTTGCAACTAAAAACAGTAGTTAGTTGGTGTTTGTGAAAAGGCACTGCTTATTTCTTCAGGCAATTTCTACAGTTTCCCCTGTTGACCTGGAATAGCTGCCAACCTAAAAGATGTTGGCGAAATTTCTACCGATTGCAGGGTGATTGTTTCTATGTTTAATGTTTATGGGGTTTTTTTTGATGACAAAAAGGACCGTGAACAAAAACGACAAAAACTGTAATGTGTTTTTTTTTTCCAAAGCCAGCCTGGAGCAGGAGGGCTTTTGTCATTAGAGCTCTAAACCTATAGAGAAGTCATGTAGAGAACAGGCAAACGAAGTTTCGGGAATTCTTTTAATTTGCTTTAAATTAGTTCTATTTTGTAAGTCTCGTGTTATACTTGTCCTTAATCAGATTGTTTAAGCTTTTCGAAATGTACAATGCAGTTATAAGCACAGCAGAAGGTTCTTTTTAGACTGTTTATGCTTTTATTGTAGAGACAGGACAGTGGATAGAGTCAGAAACCAGGTAGAGAGGGAGAGAGAGTGGAGAATGACATGCAGGAAGGAAGCCAAAGGCAGGACTCGAACCTGGGATGCCCGCATTCAGGACTACAGCATCTGCACATCTGTGTGACTAAACATCAGGCCATGAGCGCCCCCAGAAGGCTTCTACTAATTTCTATAAGTAGCAGTAGCAAAAATAGGTAAATAGGCGCTTCACATCTAAAAATGAATGATTAAGATTATTTTTATTTATTTTTTAACCACTGAGCATTTCCAGTTATGTTCCAGAGCGCTAGCCCATATATTTGCATATGTGCCAACTTGGATGTTGAAGAAGGTATTATTGTAGACAATTACTTCGACAAAATGGCAAGTTTGTTTATGATTTAATCTGAAAATAAACATGCTGCTTGTGGATTTGCCAGCAGGGAGAGTTTATTACAATTTGCTGATATTGGTACGAGTGGGTGCAGTTGGTGTTTTATATCTTAATATCGGTTTTAAAAGAGATAGCACTCATCCTACCAAAGTCTTAGGGAAGTGTTGTATAAGCAAATACTCGCCTGGGATAGCCACTATGCCAAACGTGTTGTTGGCTCCAATGTTTTATATGCATTCAAGTTTAATGTCTATCTGATCAATTCCTGATGCGTGCTGGATTACTCTGATCTCAAATACAACACTGTTTGTAAACGTCTCAAGTCCTGTCATATGCTAGCAGAATGATTTTATCAAAGGGAATACGCTGAAGCAGAGTTCATGATATACACACTCTTATATGAGGGAGACAAGGAGAAACAATACCTTATATACCTTTACCACTTCACTGCATCAAAAGGCAACACAAGTGTGAGTAGTGCTGTAAAAAGGTTTCAGCTAATTGACAGCATGTTAGCCGAGCTTTTAAGGTTGTGATCGTATAATGGAGAAAAAAGTCAAAGTCACAGGCTATCGAAGACATTGAAATCCTTTGCCTCATAACAGCAGCTACAGGAAATGTCTGGCTTGTAAATGTATTCTTGTGGGATCCTCTCTGCCTTGTCCGTTGCATGGCAGAGTTTTAACATTCAGATGGGCTTATTTTGTGATGGATAATAAAGTGCATCAGAAAGGGGCAAACAAATTGTCCAGAAGAAGGGTTTCAGTGAAATGTTGCAGAAATCTGGTTTTACAAATCAATAACAGCCAATTTAGCATTTCCCTCTTTCTGCCTTTAAATGCTCCAGCCATCCATATTCTGTAAAGCACAAGATGTGTATCCGCTGATACACTGTAGTTACTCAAGTGAATTTCCAATTTAGCTAAACTGGCTCTGGTGGGGCAATAACATCGGTGGGGAGAAAGTAAAGAATGAAGGCACTCACTCTGAATCTGAGTGTTTCAGAGTATGGGGACTCGAATGTCTCGAGCAGGCAGAAGACAAATATATAAATCCAAGCTTTGACAGCCCAGACAGCCCCCAGTTAGAAGTGACAGCACATCAGCTACAAGCAGATGGAAGATAATACATCAAAGAGTTATTAATTGAACAACAGAGTCAA
Source organism: Labrus mixtus (assembly GCF_963584025.1). Classification (NCBI taxonomy): domain Eukaryota; kingdom Metazoa; phylum Chordata; class Actinopteri; order Labriformes; family Labridae; genus Labrus; species Labrus mixtus. Next base: position 26,678,221 of record NC_083613.1, on the reverse strand, counting down.
GGGAACTCATCCTCACAAAGGTTGAAGACGAGTCATGCTCTTGTGTCTCGCCTAACGAGGTCCATAGACAACACCTTGCTCAAAGTTATGAAAGAATCATCCCTATCAAACCTTCAATACACATTCAGAGATCAATTCCAATTTCAATAAGTGCAACATCTTCAGAAAGACTTTATCCTTCATTTTAGAAAGAGGCCAAACCATTTGATGTTAATACATTATAATCATATACACATTCATTCATTCAACTCTACAAATACACTTTGTTTAAACTAAGTTTGGGATCACATTTTGGTGTTTATTGCCCCATATCTTATAGGTTAAAAAGTGGTTGCCAATGACAGCGACCAAAGGCAGAGATTAGGATGCTTATGTCTTTGATTGGTTGCCATCATCTCAATTTGTTATCTTACTTTATTACTGGCTTTACTGTGTGTCCTTTATTTTATTTTCAAATAGCATTAGGAATACAGTATTCAGATACTGTAAAATATGGAATATAATGAGAGAATAATATCTGTAGGCCTATATTAACCAACCACTTTGTACTGTGTTCAGCATTTGCTCTGTGCAAGGAATTTCATTTGTGTGTGTGTTTAAGAGAGAGAGAGAAAGAGAGAGCGAGTGTGTGTGTGTGTGTGTGTGTTTGACAGACACCATTAATCACACTCTGAAAATAATTTTGCTTTGGATTCTATAGGATAAATTTGTAATTTTCATGAGCTTAGGCATACTTAGTATGCCCCCTAAAACTCTCTCCATTTCTCCAGCCATCCATGCATTCAATTAGGTAGAATCCCCTGCAAAGCCAGGTGGGCTTTTCAATCCGTACACGGTTGTCCTAAAGGCATGCAGGAACCTTGTAATCTATGCTTAATTGGTGACTACTCACCCGTGTTCTCATGCACAATGAAGAAAGTGCTATATATCTGCAATGGAAATCTACTTTTTTTTTTATTTAGTGAGCATATATAATGTAATAGGTGTTGTGGAAAATCTTATTGGATTTATTCATGGGAAATATTTAAATTTTCAATCAGAGGATAGATAAGGTGCATGTAAACACCTCAAACCTAAACATGCTCTTAATTGGAATACAGGCAAGCTCTCAGTTGCCCAATGTCTTTAAAACAACCAATGTGATGTGAATGAACCCAAATCCTCTGGTGTGTGATGTGTCAAAGGAGTCCATGTAATTTAGCTGATCAGAGATGATATGATAGCATCAATAATGTATCTGCTGTCCGTCTATATTTGAAGCAAATCTTGCCTTTTTTTTATTGTTTCACGAGAATAATTTCCACCAAAGTACATCTTTTTTTGTAAGATTTTTTTCCATAAAATAAGCGAACATATGCAAGGCGTAATCCCAGTGGTTCTCAAACTTTTCACAAATAGTACCACCAGAGAAAACGTTTGGCTCTCCAAGTACCAACATACATACAGTTTACACAGGAGGCCATTTTATTCCTGATATGCACATTATTTATTATTGACCGCACACCACGCACTGCGGCCTGGGCTCATTGTCTGTGCCACTCCAAAAGAATCCAAACTGGATGTGACTTGAGTCTTAATGTTTAGCATCATTTGTTGCTAGTGGGTGCCAAAGCGTCACTGGCCCCGCTAACCTCACCTCTTGCACTTGACTTTAGTTTCTGCTGTGCTGCTCGATGTATCTGCTGCACTTTTCCTTCTAATATTTCCCTGTTAGGAGCCACAAATGCTTTACAAAATGTAACCGTCATATTTGCTTCCTCCGCTTGCCATCACAGCTTTGCTTGTCAAACAGTTGATTTGTACATCTTCATATAAGAGAATTCCAGTGTACCACAAGAGGGATCCCGCGTACCACCAGTGGTACCTAACCCAGCCATTCAATTGTCTTTACACTATCTTACCTTAGCCCCAGTATGTGCCTCACCCATGCTGCAGCTAACAGTAGCAATACTTAGCCTGATAAAGAACAATGGAATAATGACAATGTACAAGAATTATTCCTCTTCAGTAAACTCCACACAGTCAATCGTTAAGAAATCTGCTGTAGTCAGAGACAGAAAACATGTTCCAACAAAGACTACCTCAACAACACCAAACAGCTGGGCTGCATCTATGTACTGGCACGAGCCGCTACAAAACAAACACTTCAAGTGACTGATGTAGTCGAGGTGCAGGCGAGGCTTCCACATCTCAAACCCTGCAAACTGAACCCCTGCAGTTTGTGTTCTGTGGCATTCAACATTGAGTACTTCTACGTAAAACAAGCTCACCGTTGATAACACTTACCGATTCACCTGCTCAATTCATGCCTAAAGAACTCACGTCTTCAGATGGAAATGATCTTTCCTCCTACATTATCGCTTTTATACAGTGTCACAACAGTCTATCATGAAAAGCCTGACACCCTCTCCATGGAGCGCTCAACCTCGCTGCTTCACTGAATACTAAGTTTCCTTCAATTTTATGCATAATTGATCAAAAAAATATGTAAAACAGCACTGCAGCAACATGTCACTGTACTCTTTTTTTATTCCATTTCGTTTAAGGTTGTGAGTTGACACATATTGTGTAGGCTACATTCTGTCACGTATTGTAGATTATTTTAGGTATTGTATATAATATGAATGTCAAGTGTTATGGTTTTCTTATGAAGTATATTCACATCTACAAGAAGGATTAGCACACCATTTATGTCAAATCTACCAAGTATACATTATGTGATATTCAGTGACTTATGATCTCTGATTGATTTATGAATAATTAAACCTGCAAATATGATGACATCGCTTGTAGCTGCAGTTGTACTTTTTCTAATACTCGGTGTTTACATGAGGGGCCTGAGTTTATTGTGCTGGAGGAGGAGGAAGAGGAGGAGGAAGACTTCTGTTTTTTATTTACATTATTGCACATATCTGCAGAATGATCAGTAGAGTGGAAATGAAGATAAATCAAGCAGAAAAAGAGTACGAAGTGCTTTTCACACATCAGCTAATTTGGACTTTAAAGAGAAGATTGCTGCAGAGCCACTGGAGTGAAGTGTGTTTAATGTGTGGTGCAACACATTTACACATTTTCTTTCTCACAGACGAGTCCTCTGAGTGAAGTCTTCAAACTTTCATGGTCAAGGTGCATGTTTGAAAGGGTCAAGACTCTTAATACTTTTAGTGCATAAGGGCGATTGTGGCTCAGTTGGTAGAGTCGGTTGTTGCCGAACCCGGATGGTTGGGGGTTCGATCCCCAGCCCCAACATGTTCAATGTGTCCTTGGGCAAGACACTTAACCCTGAAATTCTCCCGCTGCTTCGTCTGTGCCGTATGAATGCGTATGAATGGGATTAGTTACTTCTGATGGTCTCACTAGCAATCACCGCCATCAGTGTATGAATGGGTGTAAATGGTGTGACATGCTGTGTAAAAGTGCTTTGAGTAGTCAAAAGACCAGCACCATACAAGCTCAAGTCCATTTACTGTCACTAAGTTAATACGAACATGATCTACTTTATCCTTACTGATTTGTTTACACATCAAGTTGACATTAGGGAATCAGTTTTTATAATTCTTACACAGATTAGAGTAGAAATCATAAAACTGCAAGGGTTTAAGATCTCCAGTTTCACTCAATACCAAATGGAGTATATACATGACATGTTTATAATGACTGTTAGAATTAAATGAATGTGCTGGAAAGAGATAAAGGTGAGATAATAGAAAAAAAATGATAAGAAAAAGACCCAGCAATTGGAGCCTGGCAATGGGGGAATATTTCACAAGCTGGCATCTGGCTGGTAAAGCCAGAGTTTGAGATAAGTCTGCATCTATATCCAAGTTTAAACTGATTCCTAAAACTAATCCGAAAAACGCATTTGCTGTTTAAAGTTCAGAGGTATCCAACTCTCTGTTAAGATACATTAAAACATATTTTCAGCAGTTCACCTGAAATTCCACATAGCACAGTTAGAGAGTTTCAGAGGCCACACTAAACAGCTCTGTAGTGTGAAAATGTCACGTTTTATCCCACCCGCAAAGAGAGATGAGTTGGCAAAATTCAAATTAAATCTTGATTCCGCAGACCCACAGAAACCCTCACTTTCTCCAAATGATGCACTCTGTATTTTTTTCCTGTACACAAACGTCAGATTTTGATAATGTGCTTACCCCACAGGAGTGTCATAATTTGTCAAGGTGAGGAGCTTTTCACACGCTTGATGAAAAACTCCATTAATTGTTGTGTGTGTGTGTGTGTGTGTGTGTGTGTGTGTGTGTGTGTGTGTGTGTGTGTGTGTGTGTGTGTGTGTGTGTGTGTGTGTGTGTGTGTGTGTGTGTGTGGGGGGGGGGGGGGGGGTTCGAGGGAGGGAAGGAGAGGGGGAATGGTGCCCGGAATACAACCGAAGAGAGGGGAAGAATAATTGTTGGAAACAGTTTACATTTCATCAGTTGCTGGAGCCCAGGGAAACAGAGCAACAGGGAGGGAGGAAAGAGAGGGCAGCTGAGAGATTAATTTCAGCGGTGGGTGGGGGAGTGGGGGGGATTATTACTGGGCTGTGAACTGATGGGGAAAGTAGGAAAAAGACGAGGTGGTAGAGAGGCTCGGGGAGGAGCGGAGAGGTCAGGCATGATCATTGTAAGAGAGAGAAGAGGAGTCCAGCGTTTCTCTCTAAACATAGGGTTAAAACAAGCTGGTAGTGGTTACAAATGAACAACAAACCGTTTGCTTTGTAGTACCAAATTACATACTACATTATGTACATATACACCTAAATCAGAAGGCCATGTTGAGTGTTAATAAAAGTGCTGAAGAGCACATGTCATTGCTGTAAGGCTTCATAAGGGACACTAACTCTTTCGATAATACAACCAAGAGCCAACATCCCAGCTCTGACTGTACCACCTGCAATCCTGCGCCAGGTGTAAATGAGATCTGATGTTGTCATCTTTATCAGGGCATGTCATCTGGATAATGACATCTAATGCAGAGGCATTTGCATTTACACCTTACACCAATAATTGTTCACGTTATCTTCATTTTGTCCTCATTCCAATCTGATCTCATTCACACCTGGCTGAAGTCCAACCCCAATGACAATATCGATTTCCCTTTGTTTTGCAAGTTTCTTCACCAAAGCATCCTCATCAAAATATGTTTGTACATGTTACTTTGAGAACGAGACGTCTTTTTCAGACGAATCGTTGACCACTGGTGGTACGCGGGATCCCTCTTGTGGTACACTGGAATTCTCTTGTATGAAGATGTACAAATCAAATGTTTGACAAGCAAAGCTGTGATGGCAAGCGGAGGAAGCAAATATGACGGTTACATTTTGTAAAGCATTTGTGGCTCCTAACAGGGAAATATTAGAAGGAAAAGTGCAGCGGATACATCGAGCAGCACAGCAGAAACTGAAGTCAAGAGGTGAGGTTAGGTTAAATAATGTGCATATCAGGAATAAAATGGCCTCCTGTGTAAACTGTATGTATGGTGGTACTTGGCTTGAGGCAAACAACTCTATACTGACTTTTTTTTTTTTTTTTCTTTTTCATTTCTAACAGCAGAGAGAAAAGTACTGCTCTGTCCACTGGGGCTGCCAAGTCAAACCTTTCTCACAGAAGCATTGAAGGAGCAATATGTAACTCTGACGCCCAGTGTTTACAATTGGTACTGCAGTCTAAATTCAATACACTGAAGAAAGCTGCCTCCCCCATTTCTCTCCTACCTAGATGGAACGAGCACGCAGGTTGCAATGGCACGGACACTGCAGCTTCAGTATTTAACCAGCTCTGCATCGGACCATTTTTTCAAAAGCATCTCCAATATTTATCCTAGTTTTCCCACGTTTTTACGTCTTAGAGCTGAGGCATTTTAGGTCGGTTAGAATCAGTCATATCTGAAACAGTTCGCTTGCCTGCTTTCATTGCTGCAACACCTGTTGGTTTGCCGTTTGCCTGGCAAACTGAGGGGCTTCTAACATGGCTATGTGGGGGTGGCTTACAACAGCCTACCTTTTCAAGTAAAAAAAAAAAGTAAAAAACCATTCTGCACAGGAATCAAAACTCATAAGGAAGACATACTGGCTGTTGGGTTAACAGTGAAGCTGGAACTTCAACAAACCATGTTTCCTTAATGACTGCAGATAAAGTAAGGTCATTTTTGGATTTAATTCAGTAGATATCTTACATATTGGACCTTTAATGGCAGATGTAAAATAATTACAAGTGCCACACTTTAACACTAGCTTACATTTTTCAGAAGAATCATGTCATCACTGATAATTGGCAGGACGAGGTTATTAAACAAAGTGAAGCGGCTATTTATGTCCATCTAATAGGGACAATGAAAACAAACACAATAAAGAAGAAAAACACCAGCTGATATACAAGCGTCTAAGTGCTTCTTGAAACTTTGGGCTTGCTCTCAATTTCAATCAATTAAACATGACCATTTGACAAGATCACTTCCAGTGGTCCGTGACTCAGTGCTCGCCTGGTCTGAAGGAGAAATTCAATTACACATAGCAGCCATCATCTTGGCCTTCATTTCACTGTCATCATGCAGTTTCAGTGAGGAAGTTCAAACATTTCACCTCTGCTGATTGATGCCAGGTAGCTGGACGACTGGAATTGCTGTTCTCACCTCAGTGATAAAACAAGCCACCTCAGCACATCGTAATTGCTCTGTGCTCTAAGGTTCATCAAAGCATTAAGTTATTGGCTTGATTGAAGTTATTAGTCACAGTGAGGGGAAACTGAGCTGTGAAGATCCCTTTCAATTTATACAATGTGGATAAAAAACTGCAAAGTGTCGTTTACAGCAAAGTAAATGTGCTTCCTCATATATTTAAGAATACGAGGGCGGTTGGCTGAATTTCTTTTTTGCCAACTTCTAAATCAAAATGAAGTGCTCTGCGTCTGTGCACCGCCTGGCAGCATCTGTGTCAGATCAGAAGTAAAGCTGTTTGTTTGCGCTTCCTGACGTTGTTTCCTCCTCTCTAGATCTTTGCTTATGTTTGACTTACTCTCTGATGTACTTACTCTCTGATGTTCGTCGCTTTAGATAAAAGCGTCTCTAAGTGGCTAAATGAACTGAATTGTAGAAAAGAGAGAAACTCCAAACATCAAATCCTGTGAAGGACATAATTCAGTTTGGTTACTCGCGATAAACAGCTGCAAGAAGCCGATATTAGTTTAAGATGATTGAAGGCTGGAGGGCCGATAGCCTAGCGGTTATGTCATGCGCCCCATGCACAGAGACCATAGTTATTACCATGTTATATTATAGACCATTAAAAATAGATGGATAAAGGCCTTTAGATTGTTAATACTTCTTTTTCTTTCAGTTAGAGAACAAATACAGGTCTTTAAGCGTATGAGCCTATAAGGGTGAAATCTGTTCGCCCACTGTATCTTCATGACAAATACATAACCTGTACATGGTCATTTGTAATTGAAAAATAATTGAAACACATGAAAGATAATATTTCCTTTATAGCAGAAAATGTACAAGAACAAACCGTGTCGCTGTGTGCTTACATAAAAAAATCATATTTCTATCATTGCAATAATAGGTGAATGAAGGATCAGTGTAGTCTTACAGTTAAGCACCCTGCAGAACCACAAAAAGCTTTTTGCACTAATGCACTCTGGGAAATTGCACGTAAGGATAATTAACAGTACAAGTGTTGTGAATTGAATTCATGTTTTTGCGGTTTCACTGTGACAGTAGACATAGATAGATCATCTCAACTTCATTAATGACACTCATGTGGGTCCCTGTCTTTTCTAGAGAGCTGATGATTAGCGTCTTTGAGTATTTAGAAAAGCACTATATAAGAGTAATTTCTTATTATTATTATAATAATAATTATTATTAGCTTAGCTGACACTCTTAATCTGCTTAATACATTAAAACTTCCCATCAATGTGTTTAGGTTAATACTTAATTTATAAAAAAAATAAGCCAGGAGTATAAGAAGAAATCTGGTCAAATTGAGTCTCATAACATAATAATATATAATAATAGACCAAAAGAAACAATATTTAGTGTTTTCTGTGACATAAAGAAATTTAAAAAAAAACATAAAGAATGAAACATGATTGCTTCCTCATTTGAGGAAAAAAAATGTTTTGCAAATGTAAAACAATGCAGAAGAAAGATTGACAGCCATCAAAAAGATGGATGCCAGGATCCATTCAGTAACATTTCTTGAGAGGTAATGTAAATATATGACCTGTTTAAAACTTTAGGATGTTCCCTTCATCAGCAAGTAGAGTAAAATGTAAAATGTAAAACGGCTGTTCGATTTTATTTTGATTTGATTTGCATTCCAAAACCTGTTTCATTTAATCCCTAGATCAAGTTTTTTTAAAGTATGATGTACACAGCACACATCATTTCCTGTACTGTACCTACACAACATACTGCCCATTCACACTAACAGTTTCATCTCAAAACACCAGGAGCAGAGGGACTTCATGTATTTTCATAAACGTAATCCCAAACATATAACAGAGGCTTCTTCAGAGAGAGACTGTTTTATACTACTTTTATCTTTTTATTTTATTTTACAGACTGAGATTGTCAGCCGTTTTAAAGCTTTCCAAATAACAAGCATGAAATCCTGAAAAAAACAATACCATTGAAATCTAATTACATCACACTTAGAGAGCTTGTTTCAGTCTATTCACTGGCCTCTTACTCACGGCACTGTCTTCAGTGCACAGTACACAAACCATCATTTTGCCTCTGTGTCTAATCAAGGCACACTGTTTTGTCTGGGAAGATGTATTTACAGTCTATGTCATTTTTGGGACAAAGGGCATTGCGGAGAGGATTTTTATAAATTCTGTTGTTGATTTAATCAGCGTGTCCACTCACCCTGATGCTCACAGGTTAGAGAAGAATTTATTAACAAAGAATACCATGAAGAAGGGAAAAGAAACACTGATGATAGTAAGGATATCATTATCTTTCATAATGGATTGAGGGACACTCTTCCAAGAAGCCATTACAATAACCTGCTTTTATAAAAGCATTACAATGCCTTTGGTTACCTTGGATACAAAGGTTGTACAGAATTTGTCCTAAGCAGCGCAAGGACACTCTTATTGTTAACGATGTGAATATCAATCACGCGTCAAAAGGTTAATAAAGGGCAATAAATTAATTGATTTATCATTTAGAGTTGGCTGTTTGATGGAGAACTCTGTGTAGAGGACTCTGACATTGTCCCTTTCATTTGAAAACAAGTGCAGCAGCTAAATTGATGGGTGATTAAGGTGGGACAAGATTGATGGCTTCACATCAGCATAGCTGACCGTGAACATGTAAGGAGACTTTATGGGCACAGGAAGCTTTCTCCGGATATATCAATTATTTTTTAGTCGACCCCCCTTTAAGAGCTATTGTTGCTAAAGATTGAATCTTCATTTTGCTGCGTGTGACACTCTGAAAGTTTAATAATGACATTCATGGACAGCATGCAAGGACTAATGATATATAGGAGCCCAAGAGGCCTCCTATGAGCTTTTGGTTGTTGTTTTGGTGTGTGTGTGCTCTCAATCAGGAAGCTGATTTGTAGGTTAATTTGTTCATTTAGAGCTAACGTCATGAAGATGATTGATTGCAGGCTTGTAGCCACTTCCTATTTAAGATGTTCTACCAATTTTAACAACACACTTGACGCTTTTTTTCCTATCTCTTACATGCGTCCCTAGCTTGTCTCCAAACCCCCCAATTGTGAGAAAAGTCCATCCTCTTTGTCTCTTTTGCCTGCTCCACTTTTCAGAAAGTTTGTGTGCCCAAACAGGCCGTCTGGAGATTTTCCCTTCATGACATCACAAAGGGCAGTAACCCCTCCCCCAGGTGGGTGACAATCCCACAGCTAGGTGAACATTCTGCCCTCTGAGTCTGATTTCTCACCGTAAACAATAGGGCTTATAGTGCGAGAAAGCCAAAGCCACACAAGCCCTTCCAGAGAGGGGCGTGGTCTAACACAGCTCATTTGCATTTAAAGCTATAGACACAGAAACAGCCCGTTCTGAGCAGGGCTGAAATAGGCATGATTAAATACAGGATCAGAGTGGATTTACAACAATAAACTTCAAAGACACGTTGTGGGAGAGACTCTGAGACTTATTTAAACTGGTTGAAAAGGAGTATCATATGTGACATTTAGATGCACTGTACAGTTGTTATTTTTTCATCCTATAAAAGGTTACGCTGATTTAAACTTTGTAGGATAAACAGTGCTCGCTGAGTGACAGCTCTAAATGACACACTCTGTGTATCACATCATTAACTCCTCTGCCGAAGACAAATGACTGTCACCTGCTCACGAATCATCTCTCTTTGTTTACTTTGTTCCTCGCGAGCTTCTCCCTGCGCTCTGTTGTCTCTAGACCCTGGATGTGTTCACTGTAAACTTTTGCACGAAAAAAAAAAGTGATTATACTGTCAACAGCGCAGCTCATTTCCAACATATCAAACTTCTCCTGTGGAACCACAGAGCAATATCGTCCTGTTTACATTCCAACAAACAACACTGAGCAGAAACTGTGCCAAACCTGCCGTCCTTATCCTCTAAACACACATATCCTGTTGAAAATGTGAAGAAAAAAAAAATTCATATGCTCTACACTTCCACATTTGTCAGAAAAAGGTCTTAAGGAGGATCATTTAATTTCATCCTCACGCCCGTGCTTGTCAACACCTCCGTGATGAGCACACCTTTGTTAATTGCTAAAGACAATTCTGCAGCACTCCAGAGAAATGATGGATCTCAATATGCATCCTTCAAGGCAATTATTCCTTTGTAGCACATGTAATTAAGGAGGAGAATATAATGTAGCGAATTAATTATGATTAATGGAGCTAATGTGAAGAGACAGATTAAGTGCAGTGTTTTAATGCTCTCATATTTTACCTTTTATATGAAAGCCATCTCAGTCTGAACGTCCTCGCTGCCTCTCACCGCACATCAGTCTCCGGGGACCTGAAGGTGACAGAAGAGAGATGGTGCCGCTGACAACCCTGAAAGGAGCCGATAATTTAATGGCCACACTTTTCTCAGCATTTCACTCCTACATTATCAGAGTTTAAATAAACAGTCATATGTGAGGGCACAAGGGAAAAACATCCTTCTGATGTAGACCACCAGAAGGAGACCCTTTGTAATGCTGTGGTTTTCTACAAGTCTATTAAGCGTTTGCCGTCAGCATCATTATCACTGTTATTGTTAAGATATCAATGATGCTGATGCAAGTGTTGTGTTTCAGCTCGTATCTGACCTTGGCTGTGTCACTGAGGTCTGTTTGTGTTGAATAATTGTGTTATTATTAGTGATGAATATCGTTGACCCGTTTATATTCTTGTTGACTCAGCACTTTATTCTCTCTGTAATAGAAGCTGCTCAAAGCATCAGTCAAGGATCACTGTTGTTTCTCCAAGGCTGCTATACTCCATGCCTCTTACCTTGTTTTTATTTTTATTTTTTTTTACCTCATTAGCTTTTTAATTATTATTATTTTGAATGTTTTGTCTTTTCTGTCTGTTAATGCTTCGCTGCATAACCAATCGCCCTTGGGGAACAAATGAAGTCGAAGTTGAGTTGAGACGCTGTAAGAGAGAGGCATGAAAGCTGGAGGAAATTTGGAGTCAAATTCTTGATCTGTTTAGTTGATTTTCTTTTTTTCTTCTCTTGGTGTGTTCAGAAATCAAGTGGGAGCCATCGCGACAAAACAAAACCTCGGGAAGAGAGCTGTTAGAAGGCACTTCAAAGCCTCAGATAATATTTGTTTTTGTCATTCAGAAAAAGACTCCAGAGTGTTTGTCCAGAACTACAAAAGCAGCACCACACTATTTCTGCATAACCAGACCTGTCTCCACACTGCTCTGTGCAAGCACCGAAGACACTGGCTAAAGTCCTCATTAAAGTTACGTACACAGTGCTTTTGCACAATAGTCTTTTAAAGACACGTGTCTTGCAGTAAAGAAGAAATTAGTCCTGCCTTATTGCATGAGCCTAATTTTCATCAGACGTTGACATTTTCAGTGTGAAGGTTGCTCGCTCAGAGGTTTTTTCTTGTTTCACATTGTGAGAGATTGTGAATTCTTGCAAATTGTGAAAGACTTCAACACTCAAATTGCAGAAGGGGGAGGATAATTCCATCAGTAACAGGCGGCCAATGTCAACATCCTGTGAGTCAGAGTAGCTTCAAGGTAGTGAGTTTTACAAGATTTGTTGGATATGAATCAAGAACTACATTATCACCTTTTAGTGCTTTATGAAAAGCACTAGTTTCTTTCTACACAAAGGAGGGTTTTGTGATCTGACATTATTAACAGTATAGACAGAAAAAAAACTTTGGCACATCCATTTCATAAGACAGGTGCGTAGGAGAGCAATGTGTCCATCACAAACTTAAAGGTAAACTGTCTCATTTGCAAACAAACATTTATTGATAATGTTTGGGGACTAAACCTTCATCGGGCAGACAGTTGGTTAAAAATGGGCCCAGGACATCTTAAACAGGAAGTGGCTACAAGCCTGCAACCAATCTTGGGAGTTTACCTTTAACTATAAACAATATGAAAGGACAATATAATGTGGTTGTGCCTTATGAATCTGTTATCCATCTCTATTGCATTCTGGTAAGAAGTAGGGTACAGGTGGAAAGAAACAACAACTGGGAGAGTGCAGGTCATAGTGTAGAAAAAATAAAAACCTTGTAATAAGGTTGTTAGAGGTTATGGTCCATCAAGTTTTAATGAAGAAGTGAAACAAACACCAATTATCGCTGTCAAAGTCCAATTTAGTGGACTGTAGAACTGGTCCATGCACTCTGGTCTCCTCCCTGCAAGGACTCCTACACTTATCATTCTAATAATATGAAATGCACATTATTTGCAAAGGTCATAATAACTACAAACCCTGGAGGATCTTGTTACTTGGACATAAACATGTGTTGTTTGGGGGAACTTGCAGTTAGCACATTTTGATACTGTGATTGAGGAAGAGTCTCCTGTAACATCATAATACAGATGTTACTTCATAGCGTACCTCTGGCTTATCAATTCATCACTCAGGCTCTGGATATGATATTAGATCTGATACTAGATCCGTTATTTAAAAAATAAAAAAGGAACCTCATCACAGACTTATGTCCAAGAGTGATAACAACCTTGTCCCATTCCGAACTCTGGCAGAACAATTCTGTACTCAATGATTGAGAAAAGGGTTGCATGCTATATTTTTTGTCATCCACATGGTCATGCACACATACTGTATGCAATACTTTCATTGCATTAATTAATTTCAATTTCTACACAAGGACAATTAAATAGCACCCCCCAACCAGTTCATAAAGTGTCTCCTATCATGGATGATGTCATCTGGATGTTAGTAGAAGGAGTTCATCTTTAAATGCATGGCTTCCTGTTACCTCGTCTCACTGTTGGTCAAAGGTAAATGGGGATTTTAGAATGTGCTACATCTGCAGCACTTTCACAGTTTAGGGTTGTGAGGCAGCAAGTGGCAGTGACCTTAAAAATGATTGTCCTTTGCTGGTCCTAATGTAAGCGACAATTAACACACACATCACAAGCTTTGGTTGTAGTAAAGGGACTTGGTAATTGGTAAATAGACGTGAGCTTGTAGAGAAAGCGCTTTAACACCGCAGGTCATTCCGATCCATTCACAAACTGATGGCAGAGGCTGATGTAAAGTGACCATCAGAAGAAACTGATCCCATTCATACACGTTCATACTTTGTCGACGAAGCAGCAGGAACAACTTGGGGTTCAGTGTCTTGCCCAAAAACACATGGGACATGTTGCTGAAGGAGCTGGGGATCGAACCCCCGTTATGAAACGACCGACTATAACAACTGAGCCTCAGCCGTAAGACTAGGAGCTATCTGATCTCACATCATGTCGTTTTAGAGATAAACCTATGTAATGCTTGAGAGTTTTATGTTCTCAGCCACACAAGGATTCATTAAGTTTCACAGCTGCAACTGTTTTCTCAACCATCACTCCATGCACTCTCTCTCTCTCTCTCTCGCTCTAGAAAACTGTTAATTGTCAATCTGTAACAGACATTCATCATTTAGTCTATCTGTTGAAAATCCCAGTGTCACAGCACAATATGTATCAAAGAAAAAAGAAAAGAAAAACATCTCTGTTTTTCTAAGTGCCTGCAGTCCTAATTGGGATGACACTTAAAAATTAGCGTTGGTGAATAATGAAGCTGCCTATTGCTGTGTTACTCAGTTAGCACATTAGGATCAATCACAAATATAAACACTCAGACAAACACACCTTTTAAATGGGACTGCATCTGCCCAACCACTTATTCAGTAATGTCCTTGTGTCATCGAGCTCCACAAGCCAAAGACATGCACCAGTGGGTGTCATTAATAATATTGAGAATTGACATGAAAACAAACATGTCCATCAATTACGTTCTTGAACAGCAGTGATTGAGATTGAGTGGTGGGCCTTATCAATGGAATGGATAACAAGGTCTATCACTTTTTGCCAAGAATAGAAATTGCATCAGTTTTTAAACATGTTAAACGTATGACATCTAATTTGAAAGAGTGTCAAGGCACGTCACACAGTATGTAGAAGGGTTGTCAAGATATCAGATATTTTTTAATTTAATATGATTCAAGTGAATTTCAAATAACGTCCATGTTTGTAAGGTGGCCCTAAAGGTCAACTGCAAACATATAATTGTGAAACCCATAAAATTCCTTAAAATGCTTTAACTTTTAGTGAAACACGAACATGGCATAAAACTAAAAAAAAAAATAGAATTTTTGTTTGAAATGCGAAACAAAAAAACTGAACTGTGGTCGTGTGTGTTTTGCTTTGTATATTCTTGCACAGATTGCTTACATAGCATGCTGTCTTTCTGTCTGTTTAATTTGGTACGCCAGCTCCAACTGCTGATTGGTGGATGGACTTTCCACTCAGGCAGGTGTTAGGCTGTGATGGGCGGTCTTCCCCATAAGCACGGTGACATCATGGGGAACCCCATCTCTCTCCTCTTCTACCTGTCTTCCCTTTGTTTCAGGACTTGTTTTGCTTATTGGGCTGAAGTTTCGCTGTGGTTTGGATTTTGTTTGATCAAACAAATAGTGCAGTCTTAGGCCCCGTGTCCACCTAGCGTTTTTTTCGGGGCAGAAAAGCGATGGCTGTGTGCTCAGGAATGTCTGCATGAAGCTTTTGAAGAAGAAAAGTGCTGCAGAGTCCGTCCTGTCTCTATGACAACAGTTTGTTGACAACGGCCGCTGTATGACCGACACGGCTCTGTTACTTTTTACTGCATTTTTATATTTGAGATTTTTTTTTACACTAGTAGACACGGCGCAAAGAGAATGTGAGTACAAGATACGATCCGTAGGAGGCTTAAATACGGGGAATATCTTCCATTTGGAAAAGAGCGTGCGTGACGTCAGCAGCGCCTTTCTGAAAAGTTGAACGATGTTCAACTTGAGCGCTCGGAGTGGCCGCACAAAAACTGCAGAACGCTTGTAAAAAAAGACGCTGGGCGCTGCGCTTTTCATCCAGTTGGCTGCCTTCTGCGTTTGCAGCTCTCTACCCATAGAAAACAACTGAAAAAGAAAAAACCGCTGGCACTGAGAAAAAATGCTAGGTGGACACGGGGCCTTACCCTTTCAGTTTCATGAAATGTTTTTGTGTCTCATGAAATGTTTTGCCTTTCACAAAACGTTTCCCAGTGCTACAGTCACAGAACGTTTGGTGTCATGAAATGTTTATTGCGTTTTATTTAAAAGTTTTAGCACACTATTAAGATTGCACAAATACTTTGGCAGCTTTTTCAGTACCAACCTACCATTTAGTCAACCTATTTGTGAAATTCAGACAGTGCTCT
The DNA here is from genome assembly GCF_963584025.1 of Labrus mixtus. NCBI lineage: Eukaryota > Metazoa > Chordata > Actinopteri > Labriformes > Labridae > Labrus > Labrus mixtus. The sequence continues at coordinate 26,662,329 of NC_083613.1, read as the reverse complement.
CTCTTTCGCTGTGTGTAACAGTTAGTCTGTGTTGCACATTAGAGTTTCTGTAAGGCACTGGGTGTGGCCCAGTAGAGGAGAGGGTCAGGATTGCTATAACCTGTTGATTTGCTGTCTGTGTGCGTGTGTGTGTAAAGGCAAACAACGAACTCATACATGCCAGAATGTGTTGAAAAATTCAGGAGTGTTAAAGCTGAACGCACCCTAAATTAAACCAGTCATTTGAGGACTTTTCAGGAAAGGCAAAAGCTTTTCAGGTGTGAAAAGTCTTTGTGCTGCCCGGGATTAAAGTGCTAGTGGACATCAAGAGCAGGTTGATTGCTTCTTTTTTTCTGTTGTTTGCTCCTATGATGTTTGAAATGCTGCTGGATAACGCTGCAGTTGTGGGATCCTCACAGTGTTGGATGCGTCATGAACTGCGGTTATGCTTTAAGCTGAAAGCAGATGACTACACTTTAACACCACTCTGCTAACCAATAACAGATGATTACCAGAAAGTTGTCCCATTTTGAGGCTCCTTCTGTTCTGTTTGCAGTAGACACCATCCATTCCCCGGCCAACAAAGGCATTAGTTATTTCGTGGCCCAACCACCAGAATATACCATATGAACATCTACGAGAGATATGCCTTGTATAGTCAAATATGCCTAATAATCTACATTTAGCAGCAATAAATCACGTTAAAAAAAACACAAACACTGTGTATTTGAGTACTGTGTAGAGCACCACTCTGCCCGTCGTGCACCTCACTCTCACAAATCATGGTTTAAAAAAGGTCAGTACGTAACACGCAGCAAATTTCAAGGCCACAATTTTCTGTAATAATGAAAAAGGAACGGCTAAGTGTTTTTTGTTTCCATCTCATAAAAAAAAAAAATCTTAGCAGACTGATTGAACAGCCCACCAAAACAGACAAAACATCAGTTAATAAAGGGGGGGGTACAGGGAGATTTAAGTAGAAAAAGTGAATAAAAAGCAACAAAAAAAAGGTTCAAAGGTCTGCTCAGGAATCAAGATAAACACAGCATCGTTAACCACCAAGGCTTTTTAACCTTTAACTTTGGATGTAATATAGTATCATTATTCATCACGAACAGTCATAACACAGATGTCGTTACATGCAGTCATTCAACAAATACTTCTGATTGGAGAAAAAAAAGGCAGTCACACATAGCAGAATTAACACCCCAATCCAAGTGGCACTAATGCTACTGTTGAGGTTGTTGAGGTCAAAGGCTCGGCCTGAGCGGTCCAACTGAGCGGCAACGAAAGCTTGGTCTTTGGTAGAACAATGTTACAGCATCAGACACGCTTATAAGATATATTCATAGATTTTATTTTACAGAAACACTAACAACATATAGAAAATGTTGTACTGTCTCTTTAAACTTTATCTTATTTTGTACTTGTTAATATTATCTTATTTCTTAAAATTCTTTGAATAATTTTATCTTTAATTTCCTCCGGTTGCTTTTACTTCTCATTCCTTTTGTATATATATATATCTCTTTGTACTATTACTATTATTATTACTTTTTGACATGTTTTTTATTGCTCTCACCTCTTTTTTTTTGCCTTTATCTGTTTTTATTAGCTTTTAACTTTTTCTCTTTTGCTCACATCATCTTAAATCTTGTCTCCTCTTGGTCTCAGCTCAAGTTGTTGGGTTCCTGTGTTGCCTTGGTCCTAATGATGGTTCTAATGATGGTTGGGTCAAAGATGTTGTTGTGTATTTTGTAGTTTGGGTTGTTCTTTGTTGTGGTATTTTTGCTGTTCTCGTTCTTTTGTGTTTATGTTATTTTGCTTAGTTCTTTCTTCGGATTTTTTTCTGTATGTCAAAGCTCTTTTTTAAACCTAGGTTTTAAAGGTACTATATATAAATAACATTATTTTTAAAAACAATAGGGCCCTGTTTTCTTTATCACACGGGACTAAAGCCAGGCTTTTAAAGTACTGTCTTGTTTGGCCCATCAATTCCCCAAGACCTCCTACCCAAGCAGACTTTATAGGTCTTCGTACTGCGCCTCAAGGACAAGTTTCTCTGATCCTTAATATTGGCACAGACACGTTTACATTACATTCACTGTAAAAGGCCAGTGCATCTGAGGCAAACACTGAAGGGTACCTTATGTGTCTGCATGAGACACCTAGGGTGAGAAGTGTCTGTATTTGACAACTTGGGAATGACAACGGGCTGTTTATATTTATGCATCTGTTTGCGTAATGCCTGCTATCACGGACACAAAGGTCAAGCACTGTCTGGAAGACAATGGCCTTTACGTCAGTGTTTTTTTCCCCACACACTCTCTGATGTCGCTCAGCTCTCCAGCAGTATTTCACGAGGCAAAAAAAAAAAAAGAAATCAGTCGTATGGCTAATTTTAAAATTTACCGTTCCCAAACTGCCACACGTGCCCCGTGAGTGATTTATTCCTAAAGGGGTTTGATTTTGTCTGTAAGGACACGCTGCAACTGCATGTCTTTGTGTGCTCATGACTGCTATTGTCGAGCAGTGTGTGTGTGTGTCTACGCTGCACCCGATCCAACACTCCTCTCGTTAGTTTGCAAATGCCCTGTCCTACAGATGACAGGCAGACTCATGGGAGTGAGAATTAGAATTCACCTCTAATCACTCTCTGATTCACCTTCTGTCACTCTGGAGCCTCGCTCACAGCACTCTTTCTGCAGAATAAGCGCTTTGTAGGTGAATGCTGATGTGAGGATTTTGAGCACAAGAACACCCTCCATACTCACACACAGTTGTGATCATGGACTGAAGGTACACATTTACTTCAATGAACAGAAAAATGTAACCTTTATGTATAGTCAGAGCAGTGACCCATTAAAAAAACAAATTTTGTTTTGTTGCTAAAGACAAAAACTATTAACTTTGTGAATTTCATACACCACAAATACCAAACATTTATATATTCCACTTTAAAAATCTTGGGGTTTTTTTGTGCAGTGACATTTTCAAGCTATGGAAGTGGTTTTGCATTTCAAAGTATTTTTCAACACTGTAAGTTTATTTTTGATTGCACTGTAGTGTTTCGAAGAAAGCTAGCACACAGGCTATGCTAGCTGGCGCAGTGGTTAAATGAATCACCAGATACAAAGGTGAAACTACTCTTATAGTCTTCTAATTATCAATTTAGTCAGAGAGCATTGGAGGTGCTGTAGGAGAGCGGAGGATTCAGTGTTGAGGTGTCATCAAACAGCAGTTTGTTTTGGTTTCATGCTGGTGCTCAAGGGCGACATCTACTGGATCAAAACGTCTCACATTCTTCCTTTAATATGATATGCTTCACTCAGTAATTTCAGGGCATGAGTAAGTATTATAATGGTCTAACATCCTGGTACAGTAGTTGATATAAAGATAACGAATAAGCATCTTTTTTTGATAATAAATACATCTTTGAGACATTTTGAACACATGGTAATATCGCTGCCAAACTGGGAAGAAGAAAGATAATTGTGTTGCAGCTCTAGCAGAGAGTATTCAGAGTGAGTGCAACATTGCTTCTGTTACAAACATAGCTGTGGCTGTAAGAGATAACATCAAATACCAAAGGGTAAGGCAGGTTTTATGAGAAGTCAACCTTTTGATGGGAAATTACATCTAGAGTTTAGGTAGAGAGCAACACATGTCAAAGACCCGAGGAAGATAAGAACTAAATAATTCACTACAGAGATCATCTGTGTGTAAGGTTTTCATTTCATTTTAGGCTCATAAACTTAACTATGTAACAAGAGAACAAGGTGCTCATAACAGACTGTGGGTGTTAGACCATGACAGGAAAACATCAGATAAATGGAGTAAAGTGTTTGATGAGGAGAAATGCTTAGGAGACTTGTAAACTATAAACAAGGGAGCTGTAACAGTGTACGTGTGTGTGTGTGTGTGTGTGTGTGCGTGTGTGTGTGTGTGTGTGTTTGAGATAAAGAGACACGTTCACAGGAACACACAGATGTGTGTAGGCAGGTTGCTGCAGTAACTGTAAGTTATTAGTCACCAAGGACTGAAACTGAACTCAATCATTTGTCACCTCAAGATGCTGAACTATGAAGTAAACACAGAGGCAGGATGTGCTCTAGTAAGCATCATTACTAAGATTAAAACACATGATTAACTTAAAAGGACGTCTCTACAATTACAATGCAAAGTGAGTTGCATTTCATCCACCATGAGCCTTAGGGCGCGGTCACACTGGTCATCTGTACCGTGCTGTACCCAAGCACAATTGCCCCCCCCGCAGCGCCATTCCCCCGCTGGCCGGCGCGGCCCGTGGTCACAATACACAGGACTATCCGTGCCTAAGCATGATTACCTCTTGTACATAACGACAACACATGCACGCTTTATGTTATTATGAAGCGTGCTCAGTTTACAAACAGGCGGACGAGAGAGAGAGAGAGAAAAAGAGACGCGCAGTCGAGTCCGCGTCTGCACATCAGAGAAAAACACAGAACATGACAGCTGACTGACTTTATAGTTTATTTTAAGCCATTTTAAGCAGACACAGCAATAAATAAATAAAAAAATAAAATAGACGCGAGGCCGAGTCCACAGGCGAGTCCGCAGCCGCACGTCGGAGAACAACACAGAACATGACAGCTACTTTACTGACTTTACAGCTTATTTTAAGCCATTTTAATCAGACACAGCAATAAATAAATTAATTGTTCTCCGATGTGCGGGCGTCCGCGCGGACTCCCGCACATCGGAGAACAACACAGAGAATATGACAGCTACTTTGTGTCTTATATTGTGTCATTTTAGTCAGATACAGCCATGAAACTTTGGATTTCTCCATAATGAAGGCTGTCAGTGTTGTGTACCCGCGTGCTTGTGGTCGTGCATGAAGTGTACCGTGCCTAAGCACACCTCTCCGAAGTGTGCCAAAGCCAAGGAAGTGTACCGTGCCTGAGCACGATACGGAGCGGTCACACTGGTCAAACGAACTGGACTTTAGCGTTGAAGCATGCTTGGGCACGGTACGGATGGCCAGTGTGACCGTGCCCTTAAAAAAGACAAGAGGAAAGGAAAGCTGTTTTTTCAAGGGTTAAGTCCAGGTTTCATTGCATAGCTTATTTAAATGAGACATCATCAACACTAGCAGAAACAACCAGGGATTTTCCTGCATATAAAAACATACAAAGTGGTCGCCTCTGTCAAAACGCTGATGTGGTGGTGCCACTGTATTGTGAGCCGTCCAGTGCATCAGAGAAGGAGATAAAACTACCAACAAGGAAGGAAAGCAAGGAAGAAGAAGTAAAGTCTTCTGCTGAGATCGTCCGCGTTTCATCGCTACAGACGTGTCCACTGTGTCCAGCTACCAATGAATTTTGTTTGTTCAGCCTACGTTCATAATAGCTGTGGTTTTAAGTGTTTTTGCTGTTTGATTAAAAAGCTCCAACATGTCAACATATCAAGGGTGAATTATAGAGGAATACACGCTGATAGTAGACAGTTGAAAACAATTTGAGGGAATGCAGATGGCCTAGCGGTTAGGCCCCATTTAAGAGGCAATAGCCCTCAAAGGCAGCCCAGGTTCAAGTCAGGCCTGTAGCTCCTTTTCCCGCAAATGTCACCCCCCCTCCCCCTCTCCTCCCTGTTTCACACTCTTTTCACCGGCCTACTAAAGGCAAAAAAAGCCACCCAAAATAAAGTGAATAATGTTAAATCTGGGAAATATATATTTCTGTTAGGCAAAACAACAGTTGAGGTGGAAAAGTAAAATCTCTCTGTCACATGCTGGAGTTCCTGCTTATAAAGATACGATTCTCTGCCAGATTCTCTGTCTAATTAGTTATTGTCCTGAATTGTGTCCCATGTTAATATATTTCCCTCAACTGCAGACCAAATCAAAAACAGTACATGTTAAAAGTGTCCTACGGTTTAAAGGAAATATATGAAGGCATCTTGAAGCAGTAAAGGATGAATATTAAGAGGGGAAATTATTTTTGACTTCAGTCATTGCTGATGCTGCTGCCACTGATAGCTGCCAGGGCTGTTTCCAAAAAATCATCTGCTGAAAGGAAACAGTGTGGGAGTCCATAGAGATGACATACATTGTATTTTATTTCCAGTCAGGGTTGGTAATATGCTTTGAAGCTATTCTTGTTGCAAGAAAAATGAGTGTGAGAAAAGTTCTGAACGCAAAGTAAAGCTGAGCCTTGTCTGATCAACCGTCCATTTCACCTATTAACGAAATGGTAGTGCAGTCTCAATTAAAGTCTCGAGTAGCGGCACGCTGTGTAAACTCTACTGACAGATATTTTATCTTTGAAACAGATGAAAGGCAAGTTGCAGATATCCTGAGGCCTTGTGTCCACCAGGCTTTCCTTTGTTAATGAAAACTATTGGCTGGAGGTTGGGAAATGCATGGATGAAGCACTCTGTAGAGATGTTAGAAAAAAGCACTACAGGTGGCTTTTGTCCCCAGGTAAACATCTCACCCACTCATGTAATGTGAAAAAAATCAGCACTTTAACAAACCCATAAAAGGGAACCCTCAGGGTAGATGTAAAACTATGAATGGCTTTTTAAAATTCTACTTACGCTGAAATGTATTGCTAGCCTGAGTTAGCAGCGTATAATTGAAAATCTACAGTATATATGAATCTGACACCTTTCAAAAGAACAGGATGAACCGACTTAAATTAGAAAACAAAAATGAGTGAGTAAGTTCACTTCAATTTCCAAAAAGGATTTTCTAAGCTAGTCGATCTGGATGGGCTACTAACTAGGACCCGACAGTAATGTAATGATACAGTATCTATTAAATCAGCACATCAATAAAATTACTAAAAATCTAAATTTAAATCTAATTCACAAGATATGCTTTTTTCTTCCCTTCAATAGGTCACTTTATTATATGAATGCAAGAAGTATCAAGAAACATTGAGTTGCTCCACCACAGTCATGACTCAGTGCTGCTGTTTGTTTGTTCATGGCTCATTATAGGTCATTAAAGTGGATTTTTACAAAACCAGGGGGTATGGTACATGTCATTACTAAATTGCAATGCTGACAAAATGACCAAAGTACTGCACTTCAAGTCTTACGCACAAGCTGTCACTCAATACATTTTAGTACAATAACTCACCACATGCAATTCAGGGTTCAGGTGATTTGTGGGCTAAAGCTCATAGTTATTATGCCTCCCCTTTTTTACAGAACATTTTGAGCGAGGCAACCCTTTAACTGCTTGGTCTGAGTTATGTCAGAGGAATTCAGAGCAATCAAACTTTCAAACATTTCACAAAACGAAAATAGAAATAAAGTTTCTTAATAATAAACCATGTAAGATACAACTAGCAGTGTCAATATTGTCATATATACTCTTCTTAATATCTGATTTTGTGCTCTGTATCATGCAGTTTGAAGTTTAACCTTTAAAGGCATGTTTAAGGCTGAAAGACCACAAGAGGTACCATCTGTTCCCAATTGCCCATTTATAGTTGCCTTGTGGATCTATGAAGACACCTCATTGAAAGTTCATTGAATAGGATTGTAATGTGTAAGTTGTTAACTGCACTGCTCTAATTGGATACTCAATGCCATGGTATGTTGCTTTCTTTTCCCTCAAGTACACACACACAGTAAGTATACTGCAAACACACTGCATCAGGAAGCCTTAAGATCTTGAATTTCTGATTGGTCTATTTTATTTTTGTATTTTATTTTAATTCCCAATGTCTAGAGAACACGCGATAAAACCACTTCTCAAAAAATATCAGTGATCTCCAAAGATAGACAGTTTTCAAACAGAACACAAAGCCTGTTTTCTGTCTGTGATATAGCTTGGCGGTGCACAAAAGTGATGGAAGTGTAGTGGGGTAAATGGTAGTGTAAGACACTCTTGACTGTTTTCATATCAGGGGAAATAAGGGGTAAGATATTCCCTCAGAAGCCCAGTAGGCCTTACAAGAAAGAAGAGAAGGAAGTTAATTGGCTGTCTCCTGGCCAACTGGGATCTTTCTCCACGTTAACATGCAAAAGAAACACCAATTATAGGACACAATTCACTCCCTATCTCCTGGCTCTCTACATACTGTGCGGGTCAGACAATCAGAAGCTCCCTGTAAAATCAAGACTAAACACGATATGAAGAGGCAGTAATAAGCCTTTAAACTCTGCCACATGAAAGCCAAGATGTTCCCCAAAACAATGCTGAGTCATACAATGAAACAGAAATAGCAACACTGCAACCTAAAAAGTACATTCATTAATATTTTATTTTTATTAGCAAATAACGTTTTTAGGAGATAAATGTAAGTTCTTGCTTGAAATGCCATTCCAAAACTTTGATCCAGACTGAAATAACTTAGATAACTCATAACTATTGAACCATCTCAAAAAATGGATAGTGGACAATATGAGGATGATTTGTATTTCAGTCTGAAGAGAGAAATAAGGAAATAAAAGCAGCCAAGGTCAGAGAGGGCTCCGACTGGGCGAGATTTTTGTTTGCCTTACCTCCCCCTAGAATAAATGGAATATTTATGAAAAAGTAAGCATCAAAGTGAAGAGATTTCTTAGCCTGGTTCGCCTCACTGCAAGCAGAAAGAGTGTCACTACCATCATCCTACAATACCGTACATACAAATACAAAATAGCTGAATCATGACCCATTTTTTTATTACCCCAACCACTCCACCAACTGTTACGTAAACATAGTTGGATGCAAACATCAAATGATAAGTCAGCTTTCTTCATCGGTACTTCCTGATCCCTTTTCATCTTTTCCTCGGTCGTTTCCTCCAATGAAAGAGAAAGAGATGCAAGGAAAAGATGTGAGGAGAGAGGACGCACGGGAGACACTTTTTAAAAAGAATTGAGACGCTCTTTCCTCTGAACCGTCATCTGAGTCTGTTTCTAAAGACGACAGCACAGCTGGAACATCTGTCAGTCGGCTTTAACTGCACCACTGCCTATTTTGATTGTACGGAATATTTGCCCAAATAAGGGTTTTACAGTTAATAATGATGGTTGATACGTTCCCACCACCAGCTCTACCATTTCTTTATTAAAGCAGTATCAACAGTAAGACAAGTAGCTACATTTTTATTTGTGATTTATATTTATAATGTGTTTAAATCAGTTCAACTACGGTGTTAGAAGGATGTCATTCAAAGTATTGATCATCTGCATCTGTATTTATGGATACTCTGTTTGTCAGCTCAGGTTTCATCATTTATGATTTTATTACATTGTCTGGTACTTTGTATACATTATTTTTTGTCCCACATATGTGAAGGGAAATTTTAATATTAAATATTTTTCCGTCAAACCACGGTGTTTGCATGATTTTAGCTTATCATGTGACAACATGGACATTAATCTCAACAATAATGTTAATAATGTCATTTGAAGGTGAAAATGAGATCATCATTATTACAAAATGGCAACATGAATCTGCTTTTTTAACTTGATGGTAAATCATCATAAGAAAACATACTATTTTATGAGTCATACAAAGTAAATGTTTTGGGGGATTTTTAATCTAGAAAGACATAAGTCATAACTACCTGTCGACATGCGAGAATCAAACCTGTTTCACCACTCCCGCACCAAAGCACGTGCTGTTTTAGGCTACAATAGTTCAAGAGAGTGGGAAAAGATGAGTGAAGAAAGTGAAGCAGAATTCAGGGCTGATTTGCAACGTTTCGACCAAAGTGGCTGTTACAGCTCCAAGGAGTAACTTGATTCATCACTTGAAGAATATAGCTCACAACTGGGATGTCCATGTCCAACATTTTTATTTGTATTATTACTTCTTTTTTTTCGGGTAAAAGCATATTTAATTTGAGAGTACTTCAGTACTTTTTCATAAGGTAATGAGAGTACTCGAATGTTAAAATGACTAAAAAGGCTCGTCCCCACAATGGACAAAGTAACAAGCTGTTAAGAGGCTAGTACTTTCATCATCACTCAAGTGTGGAAGCAGAAACTTCACAGGGAAAAGTCAAGGTTTTGTTCTTGACCTCTGTTAATCACAGAGCTACTAATGATCACTCCTAAAATGAAGCCTGTTTGAAGACGCCGAAGGATGGCTTTTGTTACTAGTGCTGCACCTTGGTTTGCCTTTCAACTAAATGGATCCTATAAGCAAAAACAATATGAAATGTAGTAAGATAGCCAGTGAAGAGCAGACACTTGTAGGTCCTGAGAGATTCATGAAAAAAAGCCCCATCCTCTGGATGGAGAGCAGGTAATGATGGTGAAAAATGGCGCCTCTTCCCTGGTCCGCATGGTTGTGTTGCAGCTCACTTTTCCTAGCAAAGTTGACGGTCGCAATACACAATGATGGGGTTGATTTTCCAACGCATGCAGAGGGTGATGGTGACGGCTGCACTTGCAGTCATGTGGTTGCTTGTCAATGACAGCTTTAGATAGGGCTATAAAAATATCTCTCTCAGCATTTGATAGTGGTATACTGGCCACACCTGTATGAAGGACGCAGCCATAATTTAAATGTGTCTTATGCACTGAATTAACTGGTAACTAATGTGGAGTTAGTAATCAATGAGAAATGAATATGATGCACGATCATCTTTAATTTATAACCTGCTATAGTAACTTCAAACCCCCCTGGTCAACTAGTAAATAAGGAGTATTAAGATTTTTCACGCACGTTCATCAGATTGGTACCTCATTGCAGACATTTGTCAAAGTTTTTACAGGCTTACAACGGCAACAGATGATGGGTTTTCTTCGTTCTGTTTTTAGAGCACATGAGTTATTAATTTCTGTAAGGACCTAAAGACAATTTCAACCAAAATCTTAAAAAGTGTATCTGGAGAAAACAACCAACCCTGACAATAGGTGTATCTGTTACAGCAGTCACTAAACATATACAGTACATTTAGTGAGTTTTGTTAATTAATTAAACAAAGTGACAACTCAACAGAAGGTCACGTTGTTAAAGACAAAAGGTAATAGGTCCCTAATAAATAGAAATATTTTATAATAGATGAGATCATTTGTTTTATTAAACAGCCTTCTACGTTATAATATCATTTCACAATCATTATAAACAGCAACTTTAAAGAGCAGCTATTGATTGAAGGGGAAAATACATCTTTATAATTACAATCGGGATATAGAGTAACTTTGACCTTTTCACTCAGGATCAAAGATGGAGCTTGGACCTATAATGGCTGTCATCATCATTTCAACTGATTTCATTAGACTCTGGGGTTGAATTGGTTTTTGTATAGGGATGCAGTATGTTTCTACTAACAAAATACCAAAGAGCCATTACTATCTTCTTCTCATGGCTGATACTGATTAGATAAGAAATGCCAGAGACGTGTGAGAAACCAGATAGAGTAGGCGTGAACACAGGATACACCTGTTTTTAATGCTTTACTGTCTAAACAAAACATCAATACGTCCTCCAAACCTTGTCTGTTGTATTTGGGGTGAGCAGGGTCACGCACCATCACAGACGTTCATGTCTTTAAACTACATAACCTCTCCCATCATTATGACTACAGCCACCAAAGGTCACTGCATAATTATCAGTGTTAATATGGTGTAGCGTGGAGAACAGGAAATCCCTGAGATATGACATTGGCACAGCTTGAGTCAAAGGTTAGGCTCCCAAACTCCTTTACCACACAGTGAACCTCTTCAAATGCTTTTCTTTTAAATTCACACAACCTCCAAATGTGTAGGTTCAAGATTTACATTAGTTTGTTAGACTCTTATCAACAAAAACTTTTATTCTTCATCACTTTAACCAATTCGGATTACTCCTTCATTTATAATAATATCAGTTTTTAACCTTATGTGACCCTGTATTTACCACTTGTAATAATTGTATTAATTAATTAACAAATTAATTGAATTCATTGCCAAAGCTGTTGTCTGATTGTGTTGTCTTTCAAAGCGGAAACTGATGGTTCATGTTATTGAAAACTTGATGAATTATTAACATGTTTATTTGTTTCATGTCCTCTGTAAAGGACCCTAACCCTTTTCTAAAACAAGTGTAAATGACTGAATATTAATTCAAATAATTTATTTAAGATACCATTGGTTAAGATGAGATGCAGATCTTTCGATCTAAATGGACGTAGTTCTAATAAAGACAGGTTCAAGGTTTGTCTCCAGTTTAGTAGAACTGCCTCATACAGATCTATTTGATGTCATGTATGTTGATCTCTTTCACTCGACTGAGAGCTTTTAGCTCAGCTTCCATCCTGAACTGTAATCATTCAGGTTAATCTGGTTATTCCTTAGCTGTACAGGTGCAGCAGTACATCATTATCTCAGAGGCATGGCCCTGCTATTCCAGAGGAGACCCAGATATGCAGGCTGCAAACCTTTTTAGTGGAAGTGCTTTGTCTCGTTTATTTTGATGGTTGCACTTGAAACCCCTCAGTTCAGCCAAGTTATTGCGTTTGGTCGCCATGTAGAGCAGATCTGACCTCCGACCCCTAGCTTCACTCGCTCTGTAGAAAAAGCATAGTGCTAGTTGGCTCCTAGATTTGGGACCTTGATGCCGGCTCAGTCTGAGTAAAATTACAGTCTTCAGCCGCCTGAGTCTGCTTCAAATGTCAGTAATTCACTTGCTCATGGAAAGGGTGGAGGGGGGGGGGCAGAGTTAAATGTCAAGTAACGCTTTTAAGACTAATTGCCTTCACTGTCTTTGGCCAAGCCACTGTGGGATGGGGCTGATTAGAAAAGGGAGCTCCATGAATCTGACCACCTGATGAGCAGGCGGCTATTGTTGCACTCTAATGGAAAATGTCTGGTCTAACAAGACTGTTGCTGTGGGCTAACCACTGTGCTCATTTTGAGTTACAGCACATTTAGTTTAATTGCTGCCTAGTTTTTGTTGCACATGATTTCAGTAAGAGAACTATTTGTGCATGCACTCTGCAGAGGACAATGTCAGCCTGACTTTACTGGCAATTTACACTTACAAATGTGATGTTTTTTCATCTGCTATGAGAATTAGGCAGTTGACTGAGTATAGACAAATTCCCAAGGCTGGTTTGTGGGCGCTGCCATCTTGCGGTGGCCGCCAATACTACGGTGGCAAGTCAGACTGTTGGCCAGCCAGTTGCTGCCAGCTGCCTGTGAGAGCAGGATGGGATTATTGATATCAAACAGCCCAGACTTACTGTATGACGCCATGGATGTCAATATTAATATTATTACCAGATGATCAACACATCACTCTTAAAGGACCTATCCAGTACACCCAGTTAATAAACAACCATCATAATGTTGAAATGACTCTACAGAGGAGGGACAACAAAGTGGTACTGTGACTGCATGGCCAACAGAGGAAAGTGCAGCAGTCATACAGCAGCTCTACTTTTCAAGGTGAAACAGGCTGTGACCCAAGGCTCTACAGGCACTGCCTGCACTGACAAAGCAGGTGCCTGGAACAAATCCACCTGGAAAAATGTAGTGCCAGACACAAAGAGACCATTTAAGGGCCAGACCATGAAACTAGGGACAAGTATAAAAGTTACAGCATTTGAGACAGCTGCAGATGCTGTTAAACATTATTCAGCCCATGAGATGGCTGGTTTAGCCTGTATACCTGGAAACATTTTACATCATGTGTTGACAGCACAGAGACAGAGAAATGCTAGTACACAAACCAAATATCATGCAGAATGTACGCAAATGTAATCTTTGCTATGGCATTTTTGAAAAATGTTTAAAATGGTTCTTCAAATGGCAAAAAAAACAACAAGAGACTGACATTATCTAATGAACTAATGGCACACTCACACTAGGCAAACCGTACCGTGCCTAAGCACACTTCAACCCCAAAGTCCATTTCGTTTGACCTGAGTGCTGCAATCCGTTCTCAAGCATGGTACACTTCCTTGGCCCTGGCATGCTTGGAGGAGGTTTGCTTTGGCACGGTAAAGTTCATGCACAAACACAAACATGGGTAAGATGCCCTTGAACAAGGTATCAAACCCAAAACAGCTCATCTGTCTGCAGCACCTCACTCTGACATCTTTCCATCAATGCACGTTCTCATCAATGCTTGTCCATATGATCCAGTTTGAGTGTATTTCGGGCCTATATGTGTGCAGCATGTTCAAGATCAATAACACAGTGAAGAATATTAAATTTCCCCTTTGGTGATTAATAAAGTACAGCTTCTTCTTCATTAGATTGCATTAGCTGTTCCATTTATGAAAATGTTAAACTACTAAATGAAATTGTATTATTCATTTTTCCCTCATAAGCAACAAAGAAAATTCAATGTGAAGCCCTGATTTACAATCAAATCACCTCCAAGGAGCCATAGATTCACAGATAAAGACATGATATCTAAACCGGACAACTACAACATTCTGATGTCTTTCATAAACATTAAAATTCATTAAGGAACACTGGCAGCTTTATAGGTTTGATGACAGTGAAATCTTTCATTAGTTATTTTTGCATATTGTCATCAACATGTGAGTCATCAACACTTTGACCTGTATAAACTGAGGCACTGGTCTCTTCAGTCCACCTAAGTTTGAAGATTTCTGACAACCGAATTGAGAAGAGTTTGGCATAAGCCCAATATAAAGCACATCATTTGTGTCTCAAAAAAGGCTTACAAACTTTTACATTTTATAAATAAAATAAATTCATGATTCCAGACACATACCGCATATTTTGAAATAAGATCCTCTTGTTGCTGTTGGAAGATTGTGTTTTTTTCTTAAGGTTAAAGTGTCAGAGGAATAGAGGATGACTTATCTGAGAGTGACTAAACTGTAGTCTGTTTTTGTTTTTTGTGAACATCTAGAATGAATATTAATTTAGCTTAGGCATGAAATTTCAAACTTCATTGAAATACAAGTGATTGCTTTTTCATCCAGCCATCTTCATTTCAAAAGAGGAAATGATTCATTATTTTTTCTGCAAATCAATTCATTGACTGAGAGTTTAATTAACCAATGATTCATGATTTGGGTTAAGACCAACTCTTCCAAGCATTCAGATGAATCTCATTTTTCAAGGACTACATTGAATTTTTTTCTTCTTCAAAAACTCCTCCCTTTTCACTTGACTGATTAATTCAGCGCACATCTGGCTCATGACTTCCTGTCTTCATTTTGTGAAAAAAAACTGAGAGGGAATTAAAATATTCTCCCCACTGTATTGCATGACAATATATGAAATTAAAATATAATATTTCACATGTCGTTTTACTGATTCGTTGAATGAGGTACAACATACTGGGTCGGGGGGGGGGTCGATTTCCTTCAGGATATATATCTAGGACATTTCTCTTAGCTTTGCGAGCTCTTAGCTTTTTAAATTGTCCTTTTTTTACTTGTTACCACACAATACAATTTGACCACCAAAAACGTGCACTTACACAACATCCTGACTAAATAATATGAAAGGTGGCAAGGAAGCATTGAACTATTTCAGAAATACATTGTTTTCTCTATTTAAACAAACTGCGTCATTTGGCTAATCACATCAGCTAATGGCCCTAAATGTCTTAACATAGCTATAGAATGATTGATATTGATTATAATCTGCTGAAAAATAAACAGAATATACTGACTTTTAATTGCTCCTCCCCCACTTTGATTAATTGATTAATAATTAACTGAGAAAGACGAGAAAGAAGAAGAACAAATGTTGGGACATCTCGAACAAAGCACTGCTTCAAACTGGGCCAAACGATTCAAGTATCTCTTATCTTCACCTCCAGCTACAGGAAGGTTTTAGTTGACCCTCCTGATGTCTCACTATGCCAGACACCTCTCCTCGCTGGGTGCTTCTGGGAGGAACAGTGATTGAGGTGCACAGTCAGCCTCACCATCTGGAAGGGCTCTTCAGACAAGCAAACAGCATTTCCCAAAAGACGGACTTTCCCCCTGCTGCTGCAGACCTTGAACCACTTCCACATGTCTTTGTGGGGGCTGATATTCTTCTGCACTGAAGGAAACAGCCAACACACAAAACAGCATGTGATAGAGTGAAGAGACCGGGGGTCATGTCAGGAAGATCCCCCTGATCCAGAGGACCATTCTTAGAGAGTGCAGTAACAGCCCAGCACAATAGGTGATAGTTGTGAGACACCTCCGACAATTTCTTTTCACCAGGCACAGAGATGGCACCAAGTTCTGTGAAATCACAGATTCCCCCACTGTTCACCTGCCACCATCCAATCTGCACCTCTTAACAATACAGTCTGCTGTACAGCACATGGCGCCAACAACCCATCCTCGGTTGAAAACTTTTTTTTTTGCCCATCTTTGAGACGGAAAATATCAAATGACACTCTAAGTTTAATACCAATCGCAGGTCTGTGAAAATAATGTACGATTTTAATTTGATTGCAGTTCAAATGTGACCTCCCTAGTCTGTGTTTTTTTATAAAAAGAAATATACGGGGCCTGATGATAACGAACAAATACTAGCCAAGCAAGGTTATCAAGGATGGATTCATTTAAATACTTATAACATTCCAACAGAATGAGTATTACTGTATTTCTGTATGTTAGTGGGATAAGATGAAGGATACATTTTTTTAATAAATCATCTATCTATGGAGAGGAGAAATAGAAGTTGGCCTACAGTGCATTCAATCCGTTTCAATTATTTTAATTCACGGATGCATTCAAGTTATTTTTTCCTCAGCCGCAGGGGCTGTGAGCTCTCATTTTGGTCCCGATGTAAATTCAATAAATTCAGATGTGCTTCATCTATTCAGTTCTAGACTTCCTGAATCTGTTGTTTAGACCCATGGTCCTGCATCACTGCATGAATATCCCAAACCTGAGGAGTGTTTAATTGCAACTGGCTTTATATACCTGTTTCATGTAATGCCACCTGTGGTCAGTACTTTTATTGGCTTTAACAAAAAATAGTGCCTATTCTGCAAAGTGTAGATGTTAATGTTGGTCTGCTGCAATTTATGACAGCAACTACGACTCACCATTTATCTACATGAGAGGAGACCTTAAAACTCTGTGCATTTTCATCTACAGACCACCTAAACCCTTTGTCTAGATTTCTTGAACAGTTCTCGGAGCTGCTCTCTATTGTAATGCCAAACTATGAGCGAGTTCTGTTAGTAGGAGATTTTAATATACATGTTTAATACCCGTTAATCATTTAGCCACTAAGTTTTTGAACATAGTTGATTACGTCATTTTAAGTAGGACTATCACGGGGCCGACCCACAAATGTTCTGTGTAATGAAGTGCATAATGTAACATATATGGTCCAAATCAACTAGCCTAAAAACATTTGGCCATAGGGGCTCCCACAACTGTCTTTAAGGAGTTTCCCCTGAGAACGCGGGGAATTTTTACTTTTCTTTGTCAATAACGTTTCCAGCACCAGATGGCATATTCCCTCTCCTTACAAGCACATAACTATTTATTTTAAATCTACTTTTCTTCTTGAGTTATTTAACACTGTATCACCTGACACCCTCACTAAAGTAATTAACCCTCTTCCTGTAATCTCATCATCCTGCCAGTACGATTTCTGAAAGAATTACATGAGCCTATCAGCTAATATATCATCACCTTAATAAACATATCACTAAAAACTGGTTCTGTTCCCTGATGATTTTTTTTTTAAAGCAATAGATCCACCACTTCTGAAAAAAAACATCACTAGACCATAAACAATTTGAGACCAAATTTCAAACTGTCTTTCCTTACCAAAGTTCTTGAAAAACTTGTGGCTGAAAAATGCATTGCTTCTTTGAGGAATTTCAGTCTGGGTTTAGAGCAAAGCATAGCACAGAGAAGCCCCAAAAGTGTAAAATGATTTTCTGATTGCTGAAAATCATGTTTTAGTTATTTTAGATTTGAGTGCGGCCTTTGATACTGTCAATCATTTTATTTTACTGGAACGCCTGAAACACTGGATTGGCATTCAGTTTTAAACTGGTGTCATTCCTATCTGCATGATCTTTTAGCGTGGCCATTGGCAGCACACAATCATCATGTGTGAATCTGACCTGTGGGGTCCCTCATGGGTCTGTCCTCAAACCACTGCTCTCTCTAAATGTTACCCCTGGGACATACTTTTAAGATTTTTGATTATTGTTAGCTTATAAAGAACACTCTGGACTTACACCAATGTGTATTTCTATCTCCTCACTCTATTCGTGCCTGTTCGTAACCTAAGGTCCTCAGCCAAGGATCAGCTAGCCATTCCACAATCAAGGAGAACCAAAGGTGAGCCGACATTCTCTATCGGGGGACACACCCTATGGAACAACCTCCCAGAGGAGTTCAGACTGGCAAGCTCTTTATCCTCTTTTACATCTCTATTAAAAACACATTTTTATAGATTTGCTTTTATGGAAACTGTTCACTATTAAGGGCAGTATCTTCTCTTTTATGTTATATTGTTTCAATCGGTTTCCTCCAGTGTTTTAATCTTTCCTTTTTTGATTGTTTTAATTTTTAGTTTTTTGGTGGTTTTATTCTTTTTACATTGTTTTTCCCCTTTCATCTTTAACGGTCATCATTTATTTACACTGTTTTATTTTTTTTCATTTGATTTTTAATCTTTGTCTTTGTCACTCTTTTAATGTCATTCGTGTTTTTATTTTTTCATTTGTAAATAACTTTGTAACCCTGTTTTTAAAAGTGGTGTATGCATGAAGTTTATAATAATAATAATATTGATTATTATTATTATAAAAAAATCCTGATATGACATTTTTGTCATACTGCGCACCCACAAGATTTGTACATCTCTTCATTCTTTTAATTCACTCAACATAAAGGTGTGTATTCAATTATAATAGGTTTTGCTCTTGACAACCACCATCTTTCTTGAAGAAAAGTTGGGCAAAGAAAAAGTTCAAGAAAGAAGGTAAGCTAGATTAATATACAGTAGCACCAGTGCTAACTCTATAATTTTGCTGCAGAGACTGGCAGCAAGTCACAATGGGACCTCATTTAGTGAAGCTTGCACCGGTAATATTGGAACATGCCTCAGGCAGACTTGGACTTTCACATTCAATTCTAAATTTACGAAACATTTATGTATGCAAAGTGCAAACTCAGAGTATTTCTGTGTATATTTATGCCAAAGCTAGCTTATCTGCAAACAATAAGCATTGTTATGGGTGGTTAATGTGTGCATTTCCCAATTTATTAGACAAAAACTGGGGGTACCTCCTGAGTGGCTTTTATTGTGGGGGGGGGGGGGGGGGTATTTCATTTTAAGCCAAAACATAAGGTGAACAACTTTCAACAGGTTATGAAACAGTACAATTAATGCTGATGCATCTGTATAGTTTACAAAAGCAAAAAGACAAATCAAAGAAGATGTGTTACAAGATCTTCTTTAAAACATAAAGATGTCTCTTTCCGTTCTCGCAATATCAGTAGAGAGACACAGAGAAGCAGCCGTAATGGCTGAGTCTGATGTTGAACTGGAATTTACCATAGAAGATTGCCCCCGCCACCTTTAAATAGTTTGTGTGGTAGCTAGCGTGGCACGTGGCACTTTTTTCATATATTTTGTGATTGGTGATCTGGTCTCGTTCTTATGAGCCCAATGTATCATCTCGTCTCATGACTTAAGTGTTTGTCACACCCCTACCCACATACAGTATGCCTTCTGGTGCTGGAAATAGGCTAAAGGCGGTGTCTTACATTTGCATTAAAGTAGTTTATATGAAAAAGAAGAGTTTAAAAATCTATGAAGCAGAACAGCAAAATAATAAGTTGAAAGTACAGCTAGTGAACCTCACACAATCGCACTGACATTGAAAGAACCTGAAAATATGAATAACCGTGGTATAAACATGCGGTGAACGGAGGAACCGTCATAACCGCACGTGAAGTCACCACTAAGGCGGGTGGGTTGATATTTTATACTACATACTACTGAGCCACCCTGGTGGAAATCCCTTCACTGCGACAGCCCTACCACGAACAACTTTGCAGTTATATAATGATTACTTTTTCATACTGTTAGATGGGGAAACATTTCTCAGTCAACTCAAAAAAAGCTTCATCTTATTATTGAGCTTTTATACAATTCTAAAATCACCACTGACTAAATGAGCTACAGCAGTACTCCATTTTCTGAACTCATTACGTCTTAATCACTCTCCTCGGGCAAGTGTGGTAGCATAATTTCCTGTTCTGGATGAGAACGGTGGACAGGCAATGGTACCCAGGCCAATGCAATCTGCATATGCATAAGCATTGGGGAAAATGGATTACCATTTGAGAAAAATCTTCATGACAAATGTAGTAATGTAGATCAACCGCATGTGGGTACAATCTAGATAAATACCTGTCAGACAAAATGCCAGGTGTAAATAGAGCTGAAATCTGCCTAAAAGACTATAAAAAACATATGATTCCTCTAAAATAGTCTTTTTCTGTTTTTTTTTTTCTTAAACCCCGGATCCTAAATAATAGGACGGTATGATTCATGGTCCCACAGAATAGGCACTTAGCTTCCCCTTGATGAGACAAACTCCTTTACTTAATGAATTATTTATAGAATGGATCATTTTTGTATTCCAAAAGCCGCCTGTTAGGAGAAGCGATAATTGCATTAATTGCATTTGTTTATTGTAGCTGGAAGGATTAGACAACATGTCTGCACTTTGGCAATTCTGCAAAAGAAGCCTTTTTACACATATGCACCAAATAACATTATAGCAACATAACCTTGTTGAGACGAAACGTGGAGAAGAATCTGGCTAATAAGCGCTCATTATGAAGTTAATTATGACTGTGCTGACAAGCTCTTTAAGTGATCCATTAAATATAACACATTTTAAGTTCTACTTCTATTCCATGGGTTTTTGCATGGTTTTTTCTGTGGTGACAAAAAGTTTATGACACTTACACTTTTTGTTCATTACGACAATATTCACAAATTAACACTACTTCCGTAATTTCTGAATATAGGTGAAAGTAAAATGCTAATGTAGGCTATGAAGGAACTACACAAGGGTATTTGGGGGTCCTGCTGGGGTCCTGATGTCAAGGTGGATATTACTTTTGATTTGTCATCTGATCTGTCTGGGGGGTTTCTTTTTAGAATAAAATGAGCCATTGAGCCAAGTGTCGTTCTTTTCCATCAATGTGCCTACAGGGAGACGCTGCTACGGTGCAACTAATGGGTCAAAATAGCACACGATCAATGTGATTACAAAATATGAATGCATTAATTTCAAAACCTTATTTGCATCACGATCATTTTAAACAATGTAGTGAGTTTTATGGAGGGCAGCTGGCCCGAGCTGAGTCATGGACCTAATATAAATTCAAATAACTTTAATTCAAGTGTTGTCAAACATAACCGTAGATTTGTGGAGGCACTAACATAAAGCTATGAGGTGCCTTCAGACTACTATCTGAGACAGTGAGTTGGGGGGGATGTAATCAAGTACAGGGTGAAAAAAACAACATTATTTTAAGTAGTAAAATGTTCTAATTGAATAATAAATAATAAGAAACAAATAAGCATAAATATGTTGGGAAAATTAAAACACAAGGGGAAAGATATTGCTGAGGTAAGATGAAACATATCCGCAGAACACTTTTGTTTGCTTTTTTTCTATGTGAAATTTTTACAGCCTATCAGAAGGGGGTGCCAAGGAGGGCAGAG
The DNA here is from genome assembly GCF_963584025.1 of Labrus mixtus. Classification (NCBI taxonomy): domain Eukaryota; kingdom Metazoa; phylum Chordata; class Actinopteri; order Labriformes; family Labridae; genus Labrus; species Labrus mixtus. The sequence goes on along the minus strand of NC_083613.1, from coordinate 26,640,723 downwards.
TGCCCATCGCGAATCTGCCTTTAAAGCTTGAACAAATTCCCTCTTAACAGTCCGGAGCCAAATCCATTTAACTGCACTGCTGGAGGAAGGTTAAGCTTTATCTTGCAGCAATGAATTAACTTTGCTGGTTTGGTTTGGAATAGATCTGCAGATGTATTCTGGAAAATTTGCCCCTCAGCCAAACAGTGTGCTCTTTGACTCTTTGTTGCTTGTTTATCTATTTTTTAAACAACGTGTTCTCAATAAAAAAAAAAATTAGCACAGGATTACAATGCGAAACGATTGACCTAAGACCCCCGGACACAGGAGTGGGCAACAAGTATGTACAGCTGGGTTGATTGTTGGGTAGTAGATTAATTGAGTCCCTGGCGTAATTACTCAGACAGGACAGCAGGCAGACACAGATCCTCAGCATCTCTGATTAGGTGGTGTTTGTGCTGTGAAAGGGGTCATTAGTCATTCTCACCGAGGCAGCTGGACGTCTTCCCAAAATACTTTGTGTGTTTGTGTGTGTGCGTCAGTGTGGGAAAAGAGAGAGAGGAGGAAAGAGCCGCAGGAACACTGAGAGCACAGTGATACACAGAACGTTTACAAAGTATAGAAAATACTAGCAGTGCAATGGATCACAGTTGATCAGCAATATTTTCCGGTCAAACCTCACGACTGTTCAGGCCGCATGTGCTCCATGGATTGATGGAAAATGTATCAACATGTAGTAAAATCACTGTAATGCTGCTAAATCCCTGTGCAGAGTGTCAGTGAAAAGAAGGCAGTGTTTCACACACTTCCACACAGAAACTGGTTGTAAAGTGTTGATATTTCAGTGTGTATGGTTACTTTGTGACAAACGCTGCTTTGACTTTTCTCTGTATCGTTTCATCATGTGGGCATCAGCTGGTGGCAGCATATAATGTAATTTGTAAACTTAACGTTTGTAATGTTACAGACTGTTGCAGTCTGTAGATGTAAGCTTAGAGATCCATCAGCTCTGTGTTTGGTCCAGTTACTCAAGATATAGTTAACGGGGCGCTGGTGACGCAGTGGTTAGTGTGCACGCCCCATGTATGGAAGCTGTAGTCTTCCAAGCGGGCGGCCCAGGTTCAAATCCGACCTGTGGCTCCTTTCCTGCATGTCATCTCCCACTCTCTCTCTCTCTCTCTCTCGCTCTCTCCCTGATTTCCAACTCCATCCACTGTCCTATTTCTCAAATAAAAGCACAAAAAGCCCCCCCCCCCCAAAAAAAAAAATATATATATATATATAGTTAACATATGCACACTCCCCATTTATTGTTTTGTCCGACTCACACAACATGCGCTGCCGGTGCACACATACACACACAGCCCATGAATGATCAGTGTGTGTAAGTGTTCAACATTGTCAAAGCTCATACAGGGGTAAAAAAAATGTTTTTTGTAGTTTTCAGCTAAATTGTTTTTCACAAAAAGATTTTTAATTTTGTTTTACAGAGTTGATGTCCCTGTTGGGGGGTAACAAGTATTATTAAAATCATGCAGCTTTGCAGTACACAGCCTGCCTGTTGTGCTCAGATTTCAATTTATCTGACTGCTTCTATTATAAGTACTGGTATTGTGGCAATGTGTATATAGTGTAGAAAATTGAGGACGTGATACATTATTAAGATGCATGGTATTCGTGATATTTTTTTATGTTTTGGCCGTTCCAAAAACCATCTGATCCGTGACATAAATCTGTGATCTGATCCGAACTGTGAGATATGTGATCCATTGCACCACTTCAAAATACTAGATTTTGACACTTGTTTTTTTTTTTAAAAAAAGGCTATGGAGCACTTTTGATTTTTTTTTTGATCAATCTGTGATCAGAAGCATTACATTCTCATTTCAGTATCCGCTGACATTCTGGTTAGTGAAGAAGAACACATGCTGAGGTGACAAGCTAATGAGGACATTCAATTATTTTCCGACTGCATTTTTAATGGTGTGTTTATGAGGTAAATGGGTTTTATATGATCTTGGGAAACATAACAAAATAAAAAAAAATCACAACAAGGACCTAAAACAAATGAAAGAAAGTTTTGTTTTCCTTTTACCATGCAAAATGTAGGCTGTGAGATATCCATAGATGAGGGTTGTTCATTTATTTTGTACAAAATGAAAGACAGGAAAGACACTGAAACAATACAAAATCAGCCTGAAGGTCTGTACTTGTCTGTTCCTATATTTTCTCCACCTGTGTTCCTTTTTACCTCATTCTGAATCATCATTTGAATGTTTATAGTGAACCACATTTTCCATCTTTGTCATCTTTTTTTTCGTTGTATTTATTGCTGCAGCCTTTCAGCCCGTTCTCTGCTCTCTGCTGGCATACTGCCCCAGACAGACTTGGCATGGTCCTATCCAATTTGGTGCTCTGCTAAGATAGATATGTTTGCTGTTCTTGCTGCTGACAGACCCCTTCACCTCAAAATAAATGTACAAAACAGCTGAACTTTCTTTTCTCAAGTTGGTTATAAAGTTGCGGGGTCCAACCACAAAGTTCGCTGGCACGACAGTAGATGTTTGGTAAAGTCAAAGAAAACACTTGGGTTGAGTTTAGGGGGAAAAAATCCTGTTGTGGGCGAGTAAATATCATACAAAAGGGAATGAATTAATGTGGTTAGCCCCCTCCCCCCCTAAAAAGCTTGGTTGTTTCAAAAAGTCAGTGAACACAGTCTCCAGTAATTTTATTTTTAACTTTTTTTTGATTGTTTTGATTTATCCTATGTATTCAGGTCAACCACCTCTCTATGTGAGCTGTGTCACTTTAACATACTGTCAGCTACTGCTTCTTAAACTCCCATCATAGAGAGTTCTGCAGCACTCCTATGAATGCAAATATTTGGAAACGTCATTTTAATAAGCTTTCCATTGTAAGTTACTGGTTCATTACTGGAAAAACTTCCAAATTCATGGTCACTGCATGTTTACTTAACTAACTGACACTGACTATTGACCAAAATATGAATTCATTTAAATATGATTTTTTTCTTCTTCAACTAAAAGCGAAAAAAAATGTAATTTCCTGCACAGTAGCATTAACATAAATCACTGAGCAGTCTCACTTGCATATTTCATTTTTAATAATGGTTATCAGCAACTGGGAAAAAAAGAACAGGTATTTTATATATGACAATACCAGACATTAAAACATTGTAAGAGATGCTCCACTTAATCTCTTGTTACAAAAACATGGCAGAAGTGAAATGTTTTGCTTTATTATTTCACATATTTAAGCATTTACGTCTTACAAGTAATGATAATAATATAATTTCTGACTCAAACGGACTCAGGTTTGAATACATTCACTCATTAGCATTTCATTTTTTCATGTTTATGTTTAGTTATTATGAGGGGTATGATTCTCATGTTTACAATACAATGTGATTAGAATCTCCATTCATAGGCCACAATCAAATGCATTGACGATTCATCAAATATAGAACGATTCGATTGGATGCAAATTGTTTATGGAGTCCCAAGTAATCTTTTTACTTCACAGGTAAGTCAAGGTGGATATTACTTTTGATTTGTCATCTGATCTATCTGGGAGGGTTTTTTTTTAGAATGAAATGAGCCATTGAGCTAATTGTCATTCTTTTCCATTACTGTGCGTAGTCTAGTTGGAGACTTAGGACCTTGTTGTGAAGGTTGGATCAGACGCCTTTCATTGGCAGAGTGTAGTGGGCGGGAGGGAGTGTAGACCTGGATGACAGAGTTTATGTAAGGAGCAGCCGTTTTTGTCGCTGTTTAATTAAACAATTACACTTAATATTAAAACTAAATATTTAATTTAACAAAAATATTGAATTGAAACAAAATATTTAATTCTCCAAGAATAACAAATGAAAGTCAATTGAACAGAAACAGGAGAAAGGGGAAACACTATGACAGAGCTCTGTGTGTCTGCTCAGACAGGACAACAATGCTGCTGTGCTAAAATATTTATGATGAAAACAGTGGGGGAAAAATCAATTCAGACATTTTTTTAGAGGCCACTTTCATGATTTCTCTGTGATTGTGACTATGAAGACATTGTTATTGCCACTTGCTTTGCATCTACCAGTTCTTAAATTGAGATCCAACTCGGGGAAATGCTGTCTGTTTGATATCATGTAACTGGCTCAAAAGTATTAACTATGTCATTAAAGGAATTACTCTCAACATTAAGACATGCCAAAGATGCTGTGATAACCATAAACTTCACTGAGTTGTGGCTGGGACGCTGTGCACAGTACTCAGAAGAAGCAGCAAATCCCCAGATTACCGTTTTATGTTTTTTTTTTTTTTTTCAAGCTTCTTTTTTTTGGCTTTCTTGATATAAGAGGACAGTGGATAGAGCTCAAAATTGGGGAGGGAGTGGGGAATGACTTGATAGAAAGGAACCGCTGGTTTGGCTTGAAACTGGGCTGCCTGCTTAAAGGACTATAGCCTCCTTACATGGGGTACTATTACTATTCGCAAGGCCAACTGGTGTTTGTGTTACATTTTACCGATAAAGTTTCCAGTAAAACGTTCACAAGAAAAGAGCCTTGGTTAAGAGCAAACCCAGCTGAACCAAACTGTGGTGGATAGAGAATTCACTTGCGTTTTGTGTTAAGACTGGCAATGGACTTTTAGTTTAATAAATAATAAAAAGGAAAAACAATGTATTTTCTTACTTTGTACATGCAAACATGGCTCTCCAAAGAGAGAAAAAAAAGTCACATAATGGCAAATAAATGTAGCAATTTCATCACATAAACACAGTGACAGTTTCTTATAGGCTTACACTGTAGAAAATATATCACAGGTAATGCTGTTTGCATACTGTATCAAGATCTTTTTCTTGCTTGTTTGCTTTCTAATGATAAAAAGTGCGGACCTCTTTCTGAACACAAATCACTTCTCCAGTCGAGGTAAAATGTATATGAATAAACAGAATGCACAGGGTAATGTCAGCCCATTCTCTCCGTTGGAGTTTTGATTGGCATTTCTATTTGGTTTGTGATTCAAATTTGGATGAGAGTGTGTGGTTTTTGGAGGAGTCTATGTGGGAGAAAAAGGAACAAATCAATGACAAGAATAGATTGTTTTACAGTACACAGCCAGCAAAACAAGAAATGAGCACAACTAGTAAGTTTTTCTTTAAGTCTGGTCAGTCTGATTTAACCACTGATAGCATGAAACCACACTTGATCTTCCAAGTGCACTGGACTGCTCGCCTTTTACACCAGAGTCAGCACATTTTTCTAATCAGTCAACTGGCTAGCCAGTCAGCGCTGAGCTATAGCTCTGTCCACTAGCTGTCATCTCAGCCAGACCACTTCTACCCAACAACCCTTGGGGAATAATGGTTGCTCCCTTCATCACTGACACTGCAGGGCAAAGAGACAAAGAGGGACACACATGAGCTCACACACAACACCGCCTTTAAAGCAGATCAGACAAGTCGTGATTTATAATGCTTTTTTCTTTCGCTTTTTTATGTGAAAAAAACAAACATGACAGAATTTGCACAATCTGTTTGTTGCCTGGCCTTTGCTTTTGCTGTTGAGTTTGGGCTTTGTTCTATCATGTATCATATTTCGAATGATCCCCTTCATCCCTTCGATGCAGTGTGGTAGTCATTCAGTTAATTGCAACAAGCTGAAACACAAACCTGTGTGAAACATTAGTCCTCATTTGAATGAAAAGTGTGAAACAGACTCCATGCGCACTCTGTGAGCTATTCATCAGGTTTGTAATTAGAATAAATTTACAATGTGACGCTTTATACTCAGAGCTGAAAATGAGTTCAAAACACTGCGTCCGTGGCAACAACTAAAGGGGTTTTATATTCAAATGTAGGCGCATGTGAATATGACACTTGGCATATAATGACACACCTGGAGTTAAAAAATGGGATAGTGGGAGCCAACATAGAACAAAGCTTCCACACAACACAGGATGCATTATGGGACAAAGTGGAGGGAGGCCAATTTGGCAATGCTGGTCAGTGATGTGGAAAAATAACATCAAACGTCTGATAGCATGCAAAGCACAAATGTACAGTATGTTGTGACCATGTGCTGCTGTCTGCCGTGATCACTGCATACAGTGGTTGATTAAGATGTTTGACTGGGGTCTTTCACGCAGAACGGCTGGGGTAAGAGAAACAGGCAGGACAGGTGTAACAAGTGGACAAAGAGAACTGTAATAAATAACACGATTGAGAGAGAGTTTTATGGTTTGACTTTGGGATGTCAGCATTAACCTGCCAGACGGCAGAAGAGCTTGCTATGCAACAGTAATATCACCAGGCTAATCAAAACAAAATTGTGAATAGATGCATTGAGAATGTTGGGATTTACAAATGAAAACCTTGCGTCAAGGCTTCAGGTGAGGACACTAGGGATCAAGCTGGAGCACTCAATTCACCGCTTGATGAGCGTATAACCACTGAAAAGTGGGCTATTCTGATTTTGTCCTGGGCCTCTTCACCCACTATTGATAGCCAAGTTGTTTGCTATAGGTTACGCAATAGATGCGGTAGACTCAGTGAATGCACCTGATTGGATTAATGCATGGCTAGTCCTGGAGGTCCCTGGACTCATTTGCAAAGAATATAGCTCTGGTCTGTTCTTGAGAGACTAGAAAGCGTTGAGAGACTATATGGTAAAAAGTCTTCCTTAGCAAGCATTTGTTTTTGACATTTGGGTTCAACCAAACTGAATTGACGATCCATTACTAAAAGTCTTTAAACAAACCAGTTCCATAGTGCTCCATCTATTAAAGTTATGGTTAAAGTCGTTATTTTTCTTTATAAAATTAAACTGACCACTGACAGGTGTAAAAAATGCACAAAGAAGAATTATGGTGGTCAGTTGCAAGGAAAGCTGAACTTGCAAAGAGGTCTAAAGTTAGGCTACATTTTTACCAAAGCAAAGGATAAGAAGTTCATTGTGCAAAATAATTTCTAGCAAGAGGGGAACACAACCGCTATGCCCAAGCAGGGCTTTGCAAAAAAAACTGCAATGGCAAAGTATAGCAATGTTTTTTAAAGATCGTAAGCGGCTATTTTCCCGCCTATCCCATCGCTACAATACAACAAACAAATCCTGCATTTCCTTAAATGACTGATCATAACAACCACCGCGCCTTTAGAGGTCCCTGTTCAGCTAGTAGGCTGGCTCCTTCAGCTTAGAGCTTAAAGCTCAAATGATTAGGGATTTATTTTCTAGCATATAACATATTGGCGTCCTCCTCTGATGTCAATCTAGTTAGATGTAATTGGAACACTTCCACAGAGAAATGTTCAAGGCCCCACCTAATCAGGGGCTCATAAGACAAAAGACCTTTGTGAACCTTTGAGCCCATCCTCCAATCTTGAACAGTGTGGCCCTCAAACTCTGTAACCACAACAGTTTCTTTCACTCTAGTTTCAGTCAGTTAGTTTAGTTTGACATTAAACTTTCATCTATAGGAGCAGCTGTCGATAGCATATGTAGCATCTGAGGGCTCTTGAGGAGTCCTTAAGGCTGCCAATGATCACAGTCGACCCAGGGAGGTGTGAAATTAGACAGATTGAGATACCATACATGACACAAATTGGGCTTTGGGCATATCTCCTAGACATATAGATGAAACATCTGTTTTAGTGGTTGCCTGTTTACTAAATGATTTTAAAGAGCCCATATTATGCTCTTTTTGGGGTTCGTATATTTAATCTATGTACCTACTTTTGAACGTTCACAATAGCTAAAGTCCGAAAAAAGTGTCTGTTTTCATGTACTGCTCCTCCTTGCTCCCTCTACGCTCTGAGTCTGTCAGCCACGCTCTGCTGTGCCCACACTGTTAGACCCCATGTGGGCCAAGTCTGCTCTGATTGGTCTGCCGATCCGCTCTGTCGTTATTGGTCAGTTGCTCAGCACGCGCCTCGGAAATTTCAACATGAGCTGCAGGGCTTGCCACAACGAGCCAATGGGCTTAGATCAGTGATCTCACACTGACAATGACGTCGGACTGACAAATTTTTATCGAGGGGCTACATGCGGCTAATGCTACAGCTAACAGGAGGAGGTAGGAGAAGCCGCGTTTCCGCGGACTTTGAATTTTTGCACATAGATGTGCCTAAACATGCACAGGACACTTGGAAAACACACTAAAGGGCATATAAAACCAGAAAAGCATAATATGGGACCTTTAAAGACTAACCAGAAAGATGTGGCATTTTATAGCAGACATTAACAATTGTACTAAAATGTATCCCAAATGTCAGAACTATGCGATGAAGTCGGATCAAATATATTGAACTGGTGTGTAATTGGCTGGCTTAACTTGTATTTTTTTTCTTTTCCATTAAAACAAGCTCCAGACGTTCACATTATTCAGCTTAACGCAACACAACATATGTCTCCTGGTCAAGTAGAAAGTTGTCAAGTTTACAGACTCAGCCAGGGAACCAGGTAACCATGGTAATTGAACCCCCCAAAGAATCAGACTTCTGATTAATTTTAGAGCAAACTGTAGGGACACAAACACAAACAGAAGTGCTAACTCTCTGAAAAGAGGTCAGCAGACTAAACGAAGCAGCCAGGGGAATGTAAGAGGAGTGGAATGTTCAAGCTGGGAAAGTTCGGAAATCAGTTATAGAGTAAACATTCGTATTACTTTCTGATTATTTCACTGCATTTTAGATTCATATTGACTTCATATGAAGAAAAAATAATCTTGAAGTCACTGGCATGGCTTTTATTACTTTCTCGGTGAGGTTTGTTTGAGCTGTGTCTGCCTCAAGCAAGAAACTTGATGCAGCATTACGTGAGATCAGATCACCACCAACACGTATATGCTAAAGTAAAGGTAATACATCATAACTGAGTGATATCACGTTAGGGGGAGGTTACTTGATGAAACATCCAGTTGGTCGGGAATTCAATATAAACATGTTACTTGCAATGAACAGAGTAGCAATACCAGTTTGGCTTTAGTGAAAACAAACTGCAGTAATGCTGCATGTCCTCTTCGCAAGACAGGCAGGAATAGTCAATCAATTAGTCTTTATTTTTATTGCACCAATTCATAACAAATCTATCTCAAGACACATTACAAAAAGCAGGTAATTTTAACACCCAGTGCGACTGAATTAATACTAAATAAACACAAAAAGAAACACTGGGTGCAGACGCTGCAGACTGCTCTCTCCTCATTGTCAGTTCTGCAAGAAGAGAAATGGACTAGATGTAGCGGGAAGGCTAACCAGGGCTAATGCTAGCTAACATTTATCACTGATCACATCACTCTCTTTTACAAGCATATTCACTAACCTGAAACACGTTACCGTGGTTCACTGGACCCAAACAAGGCCATGTCTGTAGATGCAACAGATGTTTTGAAGTCTTTCCTTAAAAAACTAAATGATCATTAAGCTCATAAGGTAATTGCTAGCTACTTGCTATTAGAGGTGAAACAGATTTATAAAACTGACATCTTGTGTCAAGTGATTGATTATGTTCTGTGACTTTATTCTTAGTAATTGTATAGTTGTGATGCATTTAGAGTCAGCGTCACTGTGGTGTCAACTATATTGATTCTGTCAGGTAAAATGTTGGCGTTTCTCTAGTGTCAGCTTCTTCACTGTCACTAACATATTGGTGCACAGTGCTCACTTTTGCAAAAAAGCACCTCAACTACGTCTATGTGTGAGGACTGCAACCGAGAAGAAATCAGAAAGAGCTTCATTGCAGGTCAGCCTTGAAGAGGATACCATGTGTGAAGCTCAGTGATGCATGAACACATCAAGAGGTAAATGGAAGGAGGCTGCTGAGGTCCCCAAGGAGGAATCCATAAGACCTCTTATTGCCATGTGTCAGACGAGGCTCTCACCAGTATGCTCATTGCAGCAACAGTGTGGTTTGTGGATGTGTGCTATTGTGAACTGCACATGCACGACATTTGCATGCAAGTGAGATATTCCATTGTGAGAACAATACCAAGCAGAACAATAAATTACATCCACCACCAAAAACCCAGTTTACTGTAAATCTCCTGTTTCCATGAAGATGAGGAGAAATGAGATTTCTCTTCTCCCTTTTATCTTATTGAAGAACCGAGGCCTTGAATATTTTACATTTATTGTGTTCGGATATTAGATGCCAGTCGGATTTCTTCTTTGTCAGAGCATTAACAAATAATCTTCTTTGTAAAAATGAACATTGACACATTTTAACATCATGACTGTACTTCAGACCAGATCTATGAGATTAACTAAAAAAAAAAAAAAAAAACAGAAGCCCAGTTTAAGCACTCACACTGACGAGCAAAAATCTAGTTCTCACCAAGAGATTGCATTTCTCATTGTATGACACAAGTTATGACAACTTTTTTACAGCTAACTCCAAACTTACAAAAGATATTTTAAATGTACAAGAGTAAGAGCTAAATGTTTTAACAAGTCAACCACTGGTAGTCCTAAGCTGCTCTTTGTGCGTTAAAGCTTAAAAGAAGTTTCATTGAGAACTACCTTTTTGCTTCACGATGGAGAATTACAGTAACATATACATTACAATTGCATTTGCAGGTTTAGATATAACAATGATCAATATATATTTCTATATCATTTTTGAAGAAAAAATAGACCCTGACTCTGCCTATATTTCAGTTTGGAATAAGACAATGTTTTTTCTTTATAATGAGGCTTTGGAAAATTCAACTCTCAATGTATTAAAAAGCATAAAATCATAGTTTTGAAAGTAACATTCAAGGGGAGAAGTTCACAGTAATTGCTGCAAAATTTGTCTCATGAAAATCAAGATCCAAAAACATGATTTTGGGGGAAGCTGAGTGTGGATGAGTGTCATCTGAACTTTTACATGTCGTAAAGCAGTTTACATGACAAATCCACAAATAGGGGGGGGGGGGGGGGGGGGACTATTCTGGTACAAACAGATGAAGGTACAAGGGATGATTAATAACTCTTGCTGCATGATAAGAAGTTCGTTTTTGGTTTTCTTTAGTACCAACATGGGATCTGGAAACACAAAATCCCCTGATTTTTTTTTCTATTCCTGTAATGTACTGCTGGGGCTCCTCAGTTTTTTGTTGAAATGTTATGACATGGTATTTTAATTGATTGAATGTTGAAAAAAAAATAGTTGACAATACTAATTCATAAAGAAAAATGTAAATCACAAAAGAGAGCTTTGTACATTTAATGTATTTTGTATCTTTGTTTTATTAAGTATATGTGACTCTTCCTGCAACCAAATCTATCTACAGGTACAAATAAAGTGACCTGAACCTGGGTTAACAGGATTTGTGTTAACAGTACTTTCTCTCTTCACTTACTTACTTCTCTACATTGCAAACAAAAAAAATTGTAAGTGACTGAATGGCACTACCACACCTACTCAGACTTACACATCCAGACTCACACACTCACAGACGTATACACCGACTCTCTCTCACTCCTTTTCTTCAAGAACTTTGCATTGCAATGCAAACATGTTAACACAGCGACATGGTCCTGGATAAGGCTGGCTCTTCTCTTTGAAGCTACGTTGCCTGCTGCAGAGAACGCTCATATGATGTTGAGGTGCCAGGGGTGAATAAGTAGGACTTTGCTAGCCTGGCCAACATGGGATACCACTCTTTGCTAGCCTACCACCATTGTAATGACTTTTCTTCATTGGCAAGGTTCTTTTCTCCAAAGTATGTGAGGATTTTATTGGTCACTTAGGTATGGACATCCTCAGCTTCTCCTGCTCTCCTCTTCTTCCCCTTCGGAATCGAAGAGGGAATAAAGTAAAGTGCCTGTATGTGTTTCGGTCTGACTCTTCAAGTCAATATAAAGCGAATAGCAGGATCAAATTATTATCATGTGCTTCTCTGGACACACGGTATCTCTGATAACTAGTTTCATTGTCATACATGAGGTTGTTAGTGATCTAGTATAGAGGGGCCCACTTTCTTCACAGGGCCCCCCTACCCCACTGGCCCTAGTGAAACTGCACTTGCTGCACTGTTTCTAAAAAACGCAATTTACTCCACTAAACTGTTTTCATTTTATGTAAACAACTCTGCCTTGCAGGGAGTGATGCAATAATCATGCGATGCAACAAATGTAAGTTGCTGCTAACACTTTTAAAAACCAATTGTTGTGTCAATTCATCTTTGCGGCCCTAGATTTAATACATTTCCTAAGTCTATTAAAACACATTGAGACGAACATTTATTTTTGTCTTGTAGAGTAAGAAACAGACTGATCATTCTTTCTAATTCCCTTAAAAATGAAAATAAGAAAAATACTTATGATAGTATACATAGTGAAAAGCACAGAGACATGCAAACATCTCCAGTTGTTATTTCTTTGTTCACACTCTTTTGTACCTCGGAGGTCTGACAGCTGTCATTATTCTACAAGCTGTTGTCAAAGGTGAGAGACAGTGTAGTCGTCGGTGTTTGACTGTTTGAGCCTGGAGGATGCTGTTTTTGGCTGTGATAATGAAACTCTGATTGGTAAACAATGACGGCATTGCCCCAAGGTTCAAAGAAGATAAAGCTATAAAATGTCATATTCTGCACTTCATAACAGCTTTCTTATCAGACTCCCATCAGACCAGCTTTTTTTATACAGTCCAATTGAAAACCCACATGACATACCAATGACTTTCCATATATTTGAAATTGTGGACCGTCTCAGGATAGACTTATTAATGGGAGGCCGGAGGGTACTGCATATTTCATACTGGGTTCATTACTATGGGAAAGTCTCTACTCGGACAGTATTTTAAAGGGTTGAGGTGAAATCAGGTTAGATGACTGAGTCTAAGGACAGCAAACTACAGGAAATCATGCACAGTATACTGACACTAAGAGTTCATAGTAGAAATCATTGAAAAACTAGTCCGATATTAAGGATGTTAGTAACCAAAATCTACCTATCTAAACCATCACAGTGTTGATTGACTTCATGGCAACTTCATTTCCGTGAGGTTAAGTTTTGCAGTGTGGGTGTCACAGAGTGGCGGTCCAACCCTGAATCCCAGAACAAAGACTTTTGTTCTTGTACTTGTACAGCCTTTTCTGCTGATCGAATTGACAGGATTTCATTCACAGCTTGAAATTAAATGCCATTAGTGCCCTACAGTTATGTACTCACACTAGCTGGGGTCATGACAGGTGCTGTAAGACACAAGAGTGTATGAGCACTTTTCTGTCCAATCTAGAAGCAGGTGGGAGGCTACTTTACTTCCCTTTGTACTAAGCAAGGATTTAATATGTCCAAGCCTTTAAAAGTGAAACAGGTTGTTGAAATCTATCTAAGATGCCAATGGTTGAATATTAACCATGTGGGGGAAAATTATTTCTATAATAGAAAATCAATTTCAAACATCCAAAAATCGATTTCAGCTTTGATAATGTATGGATGTGTCTGACATAATAACCTATACTACTACTACTACTATAACCTACTACCTATACTGTCTTTACGGCAGCAAGACATTCAGCCAGTCACGTCGTAATTGTAGGCAAGTTTTGGGAGCACTCTAGATCCCACTATCTCCCTACAAAGAGGATACTTAGCTAATCAGTATGCAAGTTTTGCATATATCTTCCCTTGAAAGTTTCTGATAAACATTTGGATGACCTAAGCCCACAGATGTTATAAATATTAAAGTATTTTGAAAGTTAAACATTATATGTCAACTTGCAAAATGTTTCCTCTGTTTATTTACATTATTGCAATCAACTGATAGAAATTAGTTGTAGTAATTAATGCTCGTGGGAGTGACAGCAGTGAAGCTGTGAGCAGTCTTTCAACTATGACACAGGCATACAGGTGCTCAGTACTTGCAAAATATATGTTTTTGTGTTGAGAACCTCCTGTTGCTCACTCAGGAATAAGGCACAAAAATAACTGCAAAGTTAATCTGGTGAGTGAGTTTGTGTTAAGGAAACAGATCAGAAAACACTGGGGTTGATGTGGATAAAACCAAAGTAAAACAAGGGAGAATGGAAGGAACCAGAGGTCTGTGCCACAGAAGGGCTGTGAACTTTACTTCCACTCTTTGATAAGTAAGAGGTAATAGACAAGTAAAGGGCAGGGAGTCACATTTCAGTGAACGTCAGGACAGTGAGTGACAGTGGGATTTATCATGGTATCATTTAGGAAAGCCATGTGACCTTTCACTCAGCAGATCGATACCTGACAAGACCTTGGTGTCTTTCCTTTGTTGTAGGGCAAATATACAGAAATGTGGGGGCGGACGATGACTGAAGTATCTGGATTCTTTAAGGGACAATTTTAAAAATCGATAATTTTTTCCACGGATCAATATTCCAAAAAAGTCATATCTGTATTCAGGAAGAAAAACATGTTGATGTCAGCCTAGAGCATTAAAGGAGAAAAAAGCAACCAATGCATGCCTTGATATAACTTGATCATTCTCTCTGAATGAACCGGCTTATAAATGGAGAAAGTCTTATTAATTGACAAAAAAGCTATCTGTTGTTCCATCCTAACTGACATAACCTGTGGTGAGTTGTTGTCATGTGTGTAATGCTTTGAGTTTCATTGAACCTTCTCAACTCGGTGAGCAAGTGTGATAGCTTGCTAATTAGCAACAGACCAATCATATACTAGATGAGGTCGGACTCAAAACATAAAATATCTTAACAGAGACAAAAAATTGAGTTTGAGGGAACAGAATGCCAGGATTTTGGTTCTGGGTGTTCGAAAGAAAAGCAAAGACTGACATGTGATGTGCATTTTTTATGAAAATTTTACTGTGCAAACGAATATAGGACTCCCTCTCTTCCAATTTGATTTCTAGCCACTTTGTTTCAAATTGTAACTGTTTTTAATGGATCACAGTGGGTTTTCTCACTGATGTGTTTGTTGTGTTTTTGCTCGTTTTACAGTGCTTGTAATCTCGACGGCATTGGAAATGAGGAAAACTTCAGTGTCCTTTTGAGAAGAAATATGTTTGAAACAAAATGAAAAATGAAATATGATTCAAATTGTGTTTTTTAATTCACAAAGGCACCTTAAAAGAAAGAAGAACAAGACCGATTTTATAATTTTGTTCTTTCTTTTTAAAATTTGCCAATGACATGCTCTTTCTTTAAGGGGCAAGGTTCTGTAACAGCCTTTCTATTCCAGCACCAATCACTTCTGTGCCTGTTATAGACCCTGACACTGATGGACGGAGGTGAAATTTCATGGCATGCAGATCAAACACAAAACCTTACAGTCTTGTCATGCTTTTGATTAATAACTGGGCTGTCATGCACAATTTCCCATGATGCTTGAATGGTGGCCTTGTCTCAGTCATTTAATTCTGCTAAAGGAAATTTGCAAATCACAACCTTCGACAAAAACCCTCATCTATGAACAGAAGAGTCACACAAAGCCAGTCCACAAAATTCACATCATTCAATACATCATATTCTGGCAAGGTTGAAGTGGTACACAGAACAGACCAGGAGAGGCGAAGCACTAGCATTCAGTCAACCAGAATGGCCATACACATTTTGCAAGACAGCAGGGGGAAAAGTGAGGGGAGAACTTTGGCCTTAAAGTGGTGGAAAAGTGTGAAGCAGTAACTAATCATTCTGAAATGCAAAAACCATGCACTGTAAAAGGTGCTGTTGGTCCGTTGGTGTGGTTTTGACAGTTTCCCAAAATGTATTCCAAAAGGTTTTCGATATTATCAGATTAATTAATTATGACTCTATTCTGATTGGTCAATTAAGACAGTCTAATGTCTGCTGTTTCTATATGGAAGATGCTGCTATGAAGGAAAGAATATGGGAATCAGTTCTGATTCAATCTGGTAATAATAGAACACAAAGTACATTTAATGTCATCACACTTATAATAATATGTCTATGTGTCGCATTAACACTGAGGCCACGATAAGAAGGGGAAAAAAACACAGAAATAGTAAGCACAGAAGATAATTTAAATATTAAAACTGACGAAGACAGAATAGCACTAACAGAACACTATATAAAGTATAGCTATGACATGGAAAGGGAAACGTCAAGAAACTTTTTGTGCCTTAAACTAGACTAGACTAGACTAGACTAGACTAGACAGATAGGACAGGGGATAGATTCAGAAAGCAGGGAGAAAGAGTCTGGAATGACATGCGGTAAAAGAGCCACAGGTCGGTTTCAAACGCGGGCCACCCGTTTGGAGGACTAAGGCCTCTGTATATGAGGCGCACCCTTAACCACTGTGCTACCATCGCCCCTGCTTTGAGAAACTTTGAGAGTTGACGGGCCACAATCTCCATGCTGGTTCAGCATGATTCGAGTGGTCCTGTTTACCCTGTCTTAGTTGATCAATGGAAATGTTAGGTCTAATGTGAGTTACAAAGGCAAAGTAAGCTCATTACTTGGAGTTGGCAGAGCTCCCCATTGCAAGAATTGCTTTGTTGGTTGCAGTTCAAATTAAAGAGTCTAACTGATATTTTTTTGCAAAATATATATATAGATTTTTGAAAAATCATATTTGAATCAATGATTCTTATTTCTCTAGTAAGTAAACCATGTAATACCCAAGATAATGTGGGTTGTCAAAGCCGGATGAAATCTCAACAGGGGGACGCAGGGGTCTTACAAGTTCAGTTAAACAAATTCCTATGTTAAAGGTGAAGTGAGTGATGAATATGATTGGGCATTGAACTGATTTCCTTTCAAACACTTATTTGTGTATCAGTCAGAATAGTTGGAGGTCTTTCAAAATGCTGAGGGAACAGGTGGTGGTTGTCTTCGCTTTTAAGAGAGGTTGACATAACCAGGCTGAACTCAGAGTGGGAGGCTGAGTGCTGGCAAGATACCAGAGAATCATCGAATTAGATGAAGTCACCCATAACCATAGAAGTCATCGTGGAGTCACTGAAGAGCAGTGGACAAATAGGGCTGTCATGAAGGAGTTGGGCTGTCTATTGAGGTCCTGCAGTCAGTGTCACAGCTTCTAACAGACACCATACTGCTGGACAGAAAGTACCTTATTCTCAGTCTCAGTAGTTGAGTTAAAAAAGTACCTGTTCTGACTACCAAGGTAGAGCAAGTTTCACTTCAGATAGTCTCATAGAAGAAAAAAAATGTATTTTCAATCATTCCAGAAACACTTAAAACAGCAGAAAACCAAAAGCTACATTTTTTATTCTTTTCAATAAACTTCACAGAGACTGATGGGAATCAGCATTAAGTGCTCCTTCGTCAGAAGAAGAGAGAATTGCGTGGGCAAGCAGCCTAAGACTTTGTGATGATCACGTCATAAGCAATGACCCGACTGAAAGTTAACTAAAGACATTGGACAACCAGCACTTGGATGGATAAAAGCTGATTATTTGCTGGTGCTTGGTTTGGTTTGTGTTTATTTCTTATTTTAAAAAAACTGGATATTTTATGAGTACTTGTATGTCATCGTCAAGAAACTAACTACAAAATTAACAACATAATGGCTGTAGAGTGGGCCGCTGTACACTGTCCAATGACCGAACAGTGCCCTGTACAGTTATTGTTTACTCAATGTATCAGTGATGTTAAACTGTGCCTGGAGGCCGAACTCTGTAGCCTACAGTTATTGGTAATTGATTCATAATATCTGGCTGTAAAAAATTGCTACATATGTAGGCTAAATCAGTGGTTCCCAACCTTTTTCCTTTTATTTGAGAAAATCAAGCACAATGGGCAAACCAAACAATTACAGTGTTTATCCACAGACAACTTAAAATAAATTGTTTTCTGTTTTGTCTGTTTTCTGAGTGTTTTCTGACTTGGATTCAAATTTATGTTTAACAAACAGGGAAATTGGTCACCTGGGAACATCTCCATTAACAATGGTGAAAAAAATCAACTCTGTTGAACCTTTCAAAATTTCAGAATTTAGTCCACATGACATGCCACTACTATTTGAAAGTGACATTTACTGTGGTAGATACCCTACCTAAAAAGTGATATTTTGGCAGGATATTTAGCTGCAAATATAATTTCAAACATAATGGTAAGAATAAAATGCAACACACTATCACTGCAGATCCAAACACGTAACAATGTTGTGGAGGTAACAGTGGCTGAGGTGGAAAAAAAGGGGTCAGGTCAATCCAAGAAAATAAAAACAATTCCTAGGCAGAGAGAGAGAACAAGAAGCATCATTGCTATGTGCAATCTTAACCAAGAGACAGGAAAACAAAAGGAGGGTGAGGTGAGAAAGACATGAATTGATAGGGGAAGGATGGTTCAGCAAAAGAGAGAGACTAAAGTCAGAGAGAGAGAGAGAGAGAGAGACCGAGAGAGTGAGAGAGACAGAGACAGTGAGAGAGACAGACCTGAATGGAGAGAGAGTGACAGCTCCACCCAGTGGTTAATGAGTTCATTCTTTTTTGGCATAATAGGAGGGGAGGTCTGTGGAATGATATTGATGGTGAGCAGAAGAGTAATGGACTGACGGAAATGGACACACATCACACACACACAAATACACACACCTTAGCATTTACAAAACTGTTACAGAGTTAAATGGAAATGGAATTCCAGCTTTATGTGGGTAGGGTTCAATAGATGTTAAACTTTTGCAAGACATGTTTCATGTCATGTTTACATGACCACAGGGGTTTTACATTTTCCATAAAGGTTACAAAACACTGTGACATGATACCAATTTAAGGTTCACAAATGAAATGCTTAAACTATCTTTTGAAATGATTTATAATCATATGTGTGAAATATCCTGCTACTGGTATGGTTTGGTATTTTATTGGTGTTGACATAAAACACTTTTATTTTGAAGTCCCTGGAAGTAATGTGCAGTGTTGTTGTCGCTAACTTGATGTTATGAATTTGAGACATCAGGGCAGCAGTCTGTGTTGTTTACATTTTCCTCTGTAAATCTATCAATATATGAGCAGTGAATGGTCATCAATTAAGCTTTCACTACACAACAACCAAAATATAATTCTTAACCTCTCTGCTTTACTCAGTGATTCAGATTTAAGACAATAACAAGTTGTTCTTTTGGTATCTTTTAAATGTCAAAAGGCTATGTACTATGTATTCTTCAATAATAGTTTGTATAATACTTCCGCATGTCAGAGCTCATGCCAAGATGTAACCAAGACATGAGGGCACCAAATATGAAATACATTGTATAGTACAGTTATGATGATGCGAGAGAGAGAGAGAAAGAGAGCTTTGGCATACACACTGAATAGCAGACAAGAAACAATAATGGGACATGCATGAGCTCATGAATCAGTTGTTACAAAAACTGTCTACTAAACCTTCAGGTTGAATATCTATAAGGACAATTTCTTCAAAGCATAGTATCCAGTGTGATTATACAATTTCCAGGCACTATGGAAGTCACACTGGAACAAAAGTAATACAACTGGTGTATCTAAAAGAAGGGACGGATTAAATGTGTGTCAGTGACCTACATCTCTTGGGTTCAGTAAACCCTACAATGACACTGGAAGTAGGAGCTTTTAACTGTCACCAAAAAAAAATACATTGTAGAGTTTTCACAAGGGCATCAATGCAAAAAGGGAAGAAAAAAATAACTGACTGAGTGCTTACAATTCATGTCATATTATGATAAAAAAGGAAAATAATTTGTTGAACAAATATTGTATCAAGCTGAAATTATTACAATAACCAAATAAAATTGTTTCAAGGCAGAGAAACATTTTTCTAAGCTACTAAAGTAACACATACAAAGTCTCCAAAGGACACGTGTGTGAGAGTCAATTCATCCCAAATGCTGCTGTGCATCAGTGCCATTATGATCTGTGCTATTTATGCAAGGGCTAACAGGCACAGGGTCTGTTAGCTTAATGAAATGAGGGGATACATGATATAGCAGTTAAATCTTTTCAAATGTATCAGTTTAGTATTTGAGTTGGTGTATTACAACAAAAATGTAAGTGAACAATAACTGAAATATGCATTACGCAATTTCATTTAAAAACATACAAAAATATATAATAGAGTGAGAAGTCTGGTTGTTGACAAACAATTATTACAGGAGCCTTTTATATCCTTTTAATTTTCTAATTGCTTCAGATATGAGTGTTAAGATAAATTTAACATTAATGTTAGTAATTTACCACAATGGATTCTATGAACAGACAAAACATAAATGACAAGGTACAGTGAGACGGTTGTTATAGCTCAATTGCATCCAGAAGGGTTAACACAAAATCCTGACCCAGCGTCTTCTTGCTAAAAAGGAAAACTTACTCTGCTGCAGTTTGACCGATCACTATTGCATATTTAACATAGCCTTCACAATACATCAGAAAGTAGGCTATCACATCCACAGAATACAAAGGTCAATAACAAGGCCAATTTATTTAACAAAAGCTGCATTTTAAGTGAAAGAGCAATTATTCTCTGAGTTTCAAACACAAAATACCAAGTATACATTTTGATTAAAAAAATAACTTTTTTGTAATAACAATGTAAAACATCCCCAGGTAAGAGCAGAATGGGAATCATTTGTAATTCACTCTAATTCCTAAAAAAAAACATTTTAATAATACCTTTACAGTAAAGATGTTTCTTTTGAAAATGGTTGAAGGGCATTATAATGTTTTGTTCTGACGTATGCTGAAAAGTCTGTTATTCTTGGAACTCATGAAAAGGAAATAGTTTATAGAGAATACATTATGAAATGTAAAGATCAGTTCTAAGCTTCTAAAACGGTAAAACATGGGAATAAAGTCACTGTATGGAGAATAAACAAGACCAGGTGTTGGCTGGCAGTTTTTTTCTGACATGTTTTGACAGAGTAATTCATATTAATAACAGCTGCAAAAGATTCCTTCTAGCTTCTCCTTAGTTTCTGCCTGTGGCATGCCTCTTGTCTTAGATAAAGTGTTCCTTTGAAAACTGAGAACAGGTGCCTCAAACAACATGGTTTGCCAAAAATTGGACACATTTTCTATAGGCTGTAATCATCAGAAGAGCGAGAGACGTAGGTTGTTTTCTCTGTGGGAAAGAATCACTTAGTTCAAATGAGGGAACTGGAAATGCAAATTAATACATCTTTAATGCCAAAATTTAAGGATTACACTTAACCGTTTCTGGTAGATACTTAATATCTTAAGTCTGTGATGCATTGCACTTCACAGGTGTAGCAGGGCCATGAATGGTGTCAGTTGGTTTCAATTCTACATGCAATCTGTAGGCTTACAGCCAGTATCCAGTAATGAGGATGCAGGAAGTGAGAACAGGTCAAGATGTCAGATAGTGCAGTGAATACAACAACCCTGCTCTCTCACACACAATTTACAATTGGACTTGCAACTTCATGTGTCCTGCAGTAGCAGCTGGTCAATAAAGGGCGCAAGGGCAAGTTGGCAAACACTGCAGATGGAAACCATTATTTTCATAATTATAATAAATAAATAAAATCCTCTGAATGTTTGTGCTTTAAAGAATGAGCACATTTGAAAACTAATTGAATCCTAACATTACAGTCTCAAGTGAAACCTAAAGTTTCTGTTTAAAGACTGAAATGAATGCCATCAGGCTTATGATGCCTATATGAGGCCATTAACATTGTGGCAACAGTAAGAAAGGAAAAGAAACAGAGAAGATATTCTGAATAAAGTATACCGCCTTTTTTATGAGGCGAAAATGACAGAAAATGACTCTTCTTTGATAAAAACGTTTAAAGTTTGCCGTTTAACATTCAGCTTGTGAATAGTTTTAAAGGCTGAATATGTGATATTTTACACATAAATGTAACAGAAATCAAGTATATCCTCTGAAAATAACTCTGTGAGTCATGACTGTCTACAATGAGTGTGACACCTGAGTCTCGTGTGTCTGAGTTTTCTGAGCCGTATCTACAACATGTTTACACTGACGGGACGGCCGGCCTGCTCATCCCCTTGCGTATAAAAGTTGTTTAATTGAGGAACTGGCGAAAAGAAGAATCACATACTGTAATCACTGCTTATTTGAATGTCACATAAGCGTTTTTAGATCAGGGTCATTTCGTGTAAATTTTCATGCAGTGTGAAGCTACGGGCAAACTAAAGATTGCTGGCATCAGCATGCTAACACAACAATGCACCGCAAGTTATTTTGGTTTCATGCTGGTTCTCTAGGGCCAGGACCACCTGAAAAAGGTAATCCAAGTCAAGGTACAAGTAAAATCTGAAAGGTTAAATTGTAGGGCAAAACAAAGTTGATCACATAAGGAAATGGTAGTGGGTGTGAGCCGTGAAGCTTGACATGGGCAAAGTGCAAAAGACTAGTCCTTTCATTCAACCCTTACTGTGACCTCTGTTTGTCAATCAGTGTGTATGTAGAACCAGCTAGCCTATCAGCAGAAGCTCCTGACGAGCAGAAAGGACAGTTGTCACGCTGTTCTTGACTGTTACACTAAACAAGACAATACCTGGTTTTCCCCCAAATTAAGGTGTGAAATAAATCACAACAACACTGGTGTTTAGTATCATTTGTCACAGACATGTAGGAAAGCATCATTTCTTTAACAAAAAAAAATTGTGCATTGGAACCCCCTGATGGAGGGTCATATAGCACCTCATGAAAACTTTCACACCCCTGTCGCAGAAAGCCGTCTTTCCCATTTACACATTCAACTATTTGGTTCTGTTTCTACCTTCTATACCTTGGCCACACCGCCCACCTGGGTAGCGTCATGGAACCTTTTGCTTGTCATTTGTCATGTTAACCATCACAGCAGGTAAGAGTATTACGCTGTGCCTTTGTGAGCAGAGTGGCTCAGTAGAAGCTCAAGTGCGACTGCAGAGACCGACACAGGAGTGATTCAACATCTTTCTTATTTTTGTTGCATTCACCAGAAGGTTTTCAGCCATAACAGACAGTAGAAATGGCCAGAGGACTGTTATACTGACATCACACAAACAATGTAAAATATTTCTCTTCAGTTTTCAATCTTGATATCTGTAGAGTATGTCACAGTGACAAGCACAACACTTATTTTTTTTGTTTCCACAGTTCCTGCATCTGCCTCAGATTACTCAACTAAATGTAAATGTATTTTATGGTGATTCAAAAGGGAACTTTGAATCATGAGCTTTATTGCTTGTTAAACTTGCTGTGGTGCAATTGGGCTGGTAGTTACAACTTAACAGCAGCATAGCTGTTTCTGAGGGCAGCAGTGGTACAGCTATGTGGTCATCACACGTAGGTTGAAATGGGAAATGTGGCCGCGGCTTTAATGAGAGTAAAATATAGGACCCCAGCCTGTTCCATGTTACTGTTTTATACAAAACAGTGAGGCAGTACAATAGCATAACACTCTGACCTTGGCTATACTGTCTAAAAGGGTAATCTTAATCTCCCATCCATAAACTGAAGCCAGGGGAAATCTATCCCATAAACCAAAAAAAGATCATAATAATGGAGCCCTTTAACAAATCAATTAATATATCACTGGTAATTTCACAATGTTAAAAGATGTATACGACTCTCAGAGCTGCAACAAACTTGATTTATTTCTGTTATGTAATCTGAGGTGTAACTACATTCTGAGTTTCTTTCAGACACTTTGAATTTGACTTCTAAAATCTGAATCATCCATCCGTCTTCTTTCAGAACACTCTACCAGAACTCTTTGCAATCAACTGTAATTTTGTGAAAATAGGAAAAGTGGATTGTGATAAATTGTATTAAATATTGCGTCATCAGGTAGTCATTTCTGCCATTCATTGGATGAGCATCCTGGAACTGAACATTAGCCAAGCCACAGTTCTGGTGCAGGAATAAAAAGGCAGCAGCATCAGTTCATGCTGTACTGTATTTAGGCACCCTGCAACAACAGAACATCTGCAATCTACTTGTTGATGTATTTGTTATAGTTAAAGGGCTAAAAGTAAATGCTCTCTCATTTTTAAGGTTTGGGAGTGTCTTTACATCCTGGATAAATATATAGATAAAATAAATAGTATAAACTGAACAAAGTAAACTCTCACTGTGTCAAAATCTGTTGTTTTCTAATAGTTCATAATCCAGTTTTTTTTTTTTTCTGAGAAGTTTCAGACTTATGCAATATGGCTTCATTAGTCAGCATGGATTTAATATGATTCATGATGAAATAGGCCTGGTCTGACATTATTCCTGAATATTATGGTTATGGTTCTGTTGTATCAAACTGGACTTAATAATATGGCCTATCCGAGTAAAATTTGATCCGAAAATTGACCCCATGTGTTTTTTGCCTCAGTGCTTTTCATTTGCATCAGTCATCTAATTTGTATTATTTGTTAACACACAGAAGTCTTGACAATGACTGAGCATTGTTAGTCTTGCAGTGTTTCAAGCAATTCTTCTGTTGATCATCCCACATAAATTCATCAGTTTTATAAATTAAAACCCTTAGGAACAATCATCATAAAATGTCAAAATCATACCTTGAAGGAAGTGTCCCATTTGTTGGGTAATAATAATAATGAACAATAATTTGTCCTTTGATTGGGAGAAAATGTGTTATTTGGCCAATTGATCAGTTCAGCACAGCACTGAGCCAATAATACAGTGACAGGTGCGTCTCTGAAATCATGCAGATTAGTGTTAATGGGTCCTAGAATTGTAAAGACCCGGAAGAAGGCTCAAATAACTCCTCTTGCAATTTTCCATTAACACAGTAGCATCCTGCTGCTAGGTGAATTGTTGGCTTATTTGTGTTTATAATATGAACTAGTAAAAGGGGTGAGAAATTGCCAAAAAATGTACCCAATTGGATGATTTTTACTAATGGCCAATATCTGTTCAGCGAGACAAATCTGGAAATTTGAGATTTTCCAACCAGGACATTGCAATTAAACAGCATGTTGGGCAAGTTCAGCATAACTAGGATTCATTCAGGAAATTTTACAAATGTTGCACAGCTGGGTTATATAATTGACTAGTGCTACATAATATATTAAGTCCATGTGAAATTCACTCATCCTAAAGCTTGTGACTTTTACAGCCCACACGTGAGGATTTTCCACCATCTGTCTATCTATACCTCTGACAAACTGTGTCTTTCATTGCAGACTCCCATCATTTACATCATGCTGGGACACTTTTATTGGCCCAGTGTGTGATATATATACCCGTTACCAATGACCATTCAAACACCTGATACATTGTATGCAACTTGACAGTTGATGCTCCTTGTTTCTTAGGGCTGACTGGATGCAGTCTTAGGCCACAGTTACAAAAAGATGGCTGTAATGTATGAATGTTGTGAACGATTAAATGAACCGGTAGCTCATTAAACAACAAAACAGCAGACTAGACCGTAGGTACTGTGGTGCTCCAATACTTAGTTTTTTAATGGATACAGTAACTCAAGGGAAACAGAATTGATGAACAACTTTAGATAGACACATGTTTGAAAATCTGCTTCTTATTTTAATTAGCAAACCCTGAGACTAGAATTCACTTACTACTGACTGCCATCCGAATTCATTTGAAATATGCAGCGCACAAACCACATTTTTTAGAAACGCAAAAAAAAAGCACCCTTTACATTTAAACTGACCTTATCTGCAAAAAATTATTCACATGATTTCCCTCCAACATAGTTAAAGAGGCTCAAAGTGTGAACCACAAAATATTGTTTCCCAAGCCACATTTGAACGGCTTTAAAACCTTTAGTTTTATTAAACGCAAGTACAAGAAATGACTAACGTTGATGTAAGAAACATTACCCTGGTAGTCGTATTGTATACAAAAGCATTCATATCAACACGTTGTGGTTTCTAGAAAACAGGCTTGCAATTTCACAGTTTCATCATCACTTCAAAGGTACTAAATCAAAATAGACTGACAGATTGATTGTTCAAGGCAAATGTTCCTCTGTCTTGGCACTCATAGACGATAATGTTCATTGGGATCAAACTTTGTTCTCCAGCAGCAGCAGGACAGGCTCACTAACCTCAAAAACCACATTTCACCTGGGATCCTGACCTCTCAACAGATACAAACTCAAGCATCTAACAACACATGCATGAGCGAGACCGTAGCACCAACAGAAAAAAAAAAACTGTGGCCTGAATTGGAGACCTTCGATTCCCACAGCAACCAACAGTAATCATTAGCTCACCAGAGCGACTGACAGCACATCCCCAACCGGAGGCACATCTCTGATACATCATTTCTGCTGCTTCTTGTTTGTTTACTTACTCAAGCAGAGGCCTGACATTCTGATAAGAAGCTGACAAAGAGCCCTCAGGGGAAGATGAAATATAAAAATGGCGTCAGATATTCAGACTTTATCTCCAGTGCAAAGAGCTGTAAAGTGCAAGAGGAGAGAGAGGGCACTGGTCATGTAGGAATATATGAGACAGGAGACCGAAACACAGAGGGGAGAGAGGGTAAAGCATTTTCATCGTCTTTACAGTGAGATTAATGGTTGGGGAAAGGGATTTTGGCATGCCACATGAGCCGCTGGGACATGGTGAAAAAGCTGCGAGACATCCGATAAATCCGGCAGGGTCCTAACAGAGTTAAGGACCGTTGGGGGGAGGGGGGGTGCTTGACTTGTTTTGCTGTCATGTTGTTGTGTCTAGTAGTTCTTGCTTTGTGTGGGCAGTGCAAATAACTCTGAATTGCCCAAGACCTGAGATTAACAGTCTAAACAAATGTTGCTAACAAGCTGCACTAAAGGGCAGTGAAGCTATCTGTGAATGTCTGCAGTTATTGTATGTTATTATTATTATTATTTAACGAAACCATGAGACTTTGAAAATCCATCCATCTGAAAATCTGACGCATTAAAAACTGCCAGTGATGCTCATCCAACACTCACCTACCCTTTTTTTTCAGACATAAATCTTAGATAAATTCAGAAAAACAAATCTTATTGTTTGTAACAAACTCTATTTAAATGGGAGCAAATATTGCATTAGAAAAATTATTTTCGCCCGTTCGTCTTGACTACGTTCAATTTCACGAGGCGGGGGTAGCAGGGGGTAGCAGAGAGAACTCCGATGATTCCCCGCCAGCCTCGATGTCATCTTTTGATATTGTAGTGATTGAGAGCCCCCTGGCGGCAGAATCTGTATATTGTATCTTTAAGTCCCTCGTTTGCACTATTTGTTTTCTCCTTACCAAAAAAAGAAAGCTGTTGTGAATTTTAGACTGCAGGTCTAAAACCAGCTGTGTGACCAGCTGTGTGTTTTTCTGCCGATTAATCCATATTCAACATTTATACATGCACAAGCTTGAACTTATATGACTGTCATGTGAACATTTGAAAAGTAAAAAATGTTTCTCCTTTTGAAGAAAGCAGCATACTTTTTGTCAGCATTTTCTCTGCACAATGTAGTACACATTGTCTTCTCCAAACTACCTATGAACAGATGACAGACATTTACAGTCTTTTACCAGCGTGCTACTGTGACGGGGGAGGGAACAAGTGGACAGATCCAATCTCATTAGGTGGGCACTGACAAACAACTCCTGTCAAAATGTTAGTGCCTCCTGTGGCAGAGATAGAGGCTGGATTGTGACACATGCTTACAGGTTAAACTGCAGTCTGATACGACCTCACAATCTAACATAGGGCTCGGCACATTTATATGACAGTCCACAACCCTGCAACCACCATAAGTCTGGTCAAGGTTTATAGTGAGGTTTATGGGAGACAGCAATAAGAAAGGAGAATTTTATCTACAACAAAATGTGAGCAATTTGCTTATCATAGTAGACAATCAATGAGCACAACAACCCTACAATGGCAGGAGAAAGAGAGAGAGCAGTGATGTGCGTTTGATCAAATCAAATCTGTCTGAAAAAATTTAAGATATACATCCTTTTTAGAAATGACTTACACATAACAGCAGACAAAGCAAGGGTTAAACAAGGCAAGATTCCTATTTTAAAACAAAGAATAAAAAACACAGCCTTAGCTCATTTATTCACTTATTTATGAAAAGTTTGTACTTACCTGGTAAGTAACACATGATGATGTTGAGCATATCATAATAATGTACACTGGCAGCCTTTTTAAGTTGTTGTTTACTAAAATAGGCAATCTATCAGTAAGCTATTGATTCATAGTGACTTAACCAAAGCAGCTTCACCATTTGTTTTATTTTACATACTTTATTAATCACTGAGGGGAATTCTGGTTTACACTCTGTTATTGATAGACATGCTTCTCACTCACAAGGGCCCAAATTACACACATGTAAAAACAGATCCTGTGAACATGCATTAGTTGAGAGATGTCAGAGTGGGGCTGCTACACACTGCTACACAAGGAGTGTGCTAGAGCCGTTGGGGGTTTGGTGCTTTGCACAAGGGCACACTGGCAGTACTCAGGAAGTGGCCCTGCACAAGTGGCCTTAAAAACAAAGATCATCCATCCATCCATACATCCATCCATTATCTATAACACTAAGTTTAACAAATCAAACCAACTGATTCCATTTTTATTGTCAAATTCTGTAATTCCATTGTATTCTCCGAATCGCCGAAGACAAAGAGCCATACATTAGTGACGTAATGGTATTGTCAACTTTGCGATATCACAAGAACAAGAGCGACTCGATACCATACAGGACCTGTGTCGGTATGAAACAATAGGTCGTCCGGGCAAAACGTGTAGTTTTGTTTCAGCCCCAGCTGAGGGAAGGGGGAGCTGCAGAATGCGTCATCCTTTGCGCTCCGCTCACTGCCTCAGTTCAGTGAAAATGGCAGACACCCGCATTAGTGAGGAGGGAGGACAGAGGGACATTTATGAAATTGTGGATGCTCCAGCAGCACTGAGGTCGACGCTGTCATTTACCATCCTGTTATCGTGATATTACGTATTGTGAGATTTTGATATAGTTACATCCCTACCATCTATCCATCCATCACCTACCCACCACACCATAGAGTACTATTACTCCTGTCATGAGTTTAAGAAAAAAAAAAGTTCTCTAGCTTCTCACTGACAACTAGCGCATTAATGGAGGAAACTTAGAAAGGTAGAAAAGTGTTATTTACTGCAAAAAAATGGCACTTGTTGTGTTGAATGTGCCAAAAGGAACATTTCCCTTTGTGTTATGCTTGGCAAGTAGATCATGATGGCTTTATATTCTCTCATTTAAAAAACATATGGATTGGAGTATGTGCTATTCTATAGTATCACTAAATACTTTAGTGGATGCCCTCTTTTTTAGTCCTGTTAGTCCTGCATTTTGTACTGGCTTGATTTCAGTAGAAAAAAAAAAACTTCCTTTACACCTTTGTAAAAGGTTCAAAGTATGCTAGGGATTTCATGGAAAGGCAGTGTAAACAACCCCAGTAAGCTGCGTTCTCTACAAAGGAGCGAGGCTGGCTGCTCTTAGAAGGGAACAGCAATAGCAGGAAACTCAGTCGAAGAAGATTTGTGATCAGTCCTCGTTAAGTGTTTAGCAAAGGTACTTGCCAATAGCTCAGAGAGATAACACTGCCAAATTCTTTTTCATGGAGATTTGTACGGGTTTATATGACAGATGTACTTCACTTCAATTTAGATGGATAAGTGGAAGAGAAAGTGAGTAGATCGCTACATCAAAGATAAAGCCCCATTTGCCAGTGGGGTATTGTTGGTTTTATGCAATGTTTGTGACAGAAAACAAAAAGGTACTTGGCAAGTGTTTTATTTGCTTGTTGGCCTTTTAAGGCTATATAAGATCAGAAATAAAAGTGATATATCGAGGTTCTATTCCCTAAGCATTAAGGAATAGAGAGGGAAAGGCGTATCTACACTTATAAAGGTTGCCTTTAAAGCTTTGGTACATTTAAAAGCAGCAGAAGAAAGATGCTAGTCAGCAAAGCAGTCAGTCTACATCAAAATGACCTACTGATTAAACAAAGGACAGTAAAGAATAGAAGCTAGGAACATTTCATGAAAAAGAAAACACACACGTGTTTGTAACACATAAGAACATCTTTAAATCAGACAAAAGTAATCATCAGTAAATACGTTTAGTGATGACATACAGAGACATATCTCCCTGATCATTTTCTCAGGGACAAAAAAAGATGAATATGTAGAACTAGAACACTTTAAAACTTTACAATCCTGTAACTGTTTATAGTCCTGGGCGATAAAACGTTATCGATAATTATTGCGATATAATTTTTCTCAATATAAATATTAAAAATGTTCCAAAAAGTTCAATAGATTTAAACATGTAATTACACCATCCAACCACTGGTAAACGAGGGGCCTTGAACACTAGTTTCCACCAGACACAAAAGAGATGAAAAAGACGATGAACAGCCAATCATGTCGCAGGGATATGGGTCGGCGGGCTTACAGACATTTGGAGCGTAATGGAAACACAGCTGAAAAATAAGCGATAGCAACACTGAAGAAAACGCTGATTCTACCAGCTCAAAGCACGGAGAAAATATCGTCGACAAGGTGACAAGAAAGGCCGGTCAACTTCTGAAGTTTGGAGACATTTTGGCTACATTTACAGACAAAAACAGAGTAAAGTGCTCTGTTAACTGTGCCGAAGACAAGTGCTGCTAGACCACAAACCTTTTCCCCCATTTATCATCGTTAGAACACACCGAAGGAAATTAATTTTCAAACGTCCCAAACGAGTGTTAGTGTGGACCTTATTGTAAATAATATAAACAGTCTATGGTGTGGACCCTCAGTAAGCAGCGGGCCAGTCAGTGTGACTCCCCAGCAAACTGTCATATCAGCCTTTTCCAGCACGGTGCACTGAGCTTATGGTGAAATGTCCCTGTTTAATTATAATACCTCATGTTCTGACAATAAAGAATCATTTAACCATAAGTAAGCATCTGGTTTCTTCAACTTTCACTCAGGAGCAAAAATCAGCTTTGAAATTTGAAGGAATAATGATTGACAATTATCGTGATAATTATCGATATCGACTGATATGACATTTTTTATCATGATAACATTTTTTGTCATATCGCCCAGGCCTTTCTGTTTACACGAAGCAATCAACCATTTAGTTGAAATATAATCAACAAACTGATCACAAAATAAAATCATTGTTTAATGAAAGCTCCCTAGTATCTATGGCAACATATTTGATTAAGAAATCAAGGTATTTGCCAAACCAAAAGGCACTTCCACCAAAAAAACAACATCTATTTTTACTAAATGAAGCAGCTTTTCATGCAACAACAAACGCATAGAACAAATCTTTGATCTCAAGTGATGGCAACATGTATGCCCACTCATATGTTTCCAGAGACAACCACAAGCTCTTTGAACACAATGCTTCAGGAAGCACGTGAGTTATTTTGTTTGTCTCTTCCAAATATCAAGAAGTGCCCTCAGGTTAATATGGAGATGAGATCAAAGCCAACCGAAAGCCATTCACAGATAGAGGCCACCGAGTATTGCCCTCCTTCAGCACCTGTCCTGAGGCTGGAGCTCAGCTGACATTTAAAAGGAAGGGCCTGGATTGCTGTTTCGTCGTTCTTTTCTTAGCCTGGCAGGAGCTTCACTTGACAGACACAAGTCTTAGAGTACATCTCAATTGGTTTCATGTCAGAGCACTTTGGAGGTTTTGCTTCTGTGTCAAACTACTCAAAGGCTTGGGCATGTTTTTCATATGAATGAGAGTGGTTGTT
This sequence comes from Labrus mixtus, assembly GCF_963584025.1. Classification (NCBI taxonomy): domain Eukaryota; kingdom Metazoa; phylum Chordata; class Actinopteri; order Labriformes; family Labridae; genus Labrus; species Labrus mixtus. Next base: position 26,609,143 of record NC_083613.1, on the reverse strand, counting down.
AAAACATGTATTCAGGGAGAAAGCCTATTCTTGAGACGCTCTAATGCCAGGTTTAGAGCACAGGATTTCACCTAATTTTGCAATGTTTAAATATAGGAGTTTTTCCAATACCAGTATAAAATTATTGAGGTGAATTATCCTGTGACAATATCCAACTACAACTGTGTGGTGCCAGCAGAAAGTGTCAGTGAAAAATAGTTACATATCAGTAATCCAAGTTTTGTTCTGAGAAAAGTATCAGAGAGGCACTTGAAATCTTTCAATACACAGGTCCACATGTTGTAATCTGATCCTGGAGGACAATATAGAATAAGAACATCTTTATGTAGGATGTAGTTCTGAAAAAGAAAAACAGATTCTTTGAATTAATCTATTATATCCCATATAGTGGGTCTGTGAAGATGTTAACTGACACCTTGTCTGGGACGCCTCATGTGATCCTAACTTATAGACAAACATGTTAGGTTGCTTTTCCTTCCGTAACTTGACAGCTGCTACATTGATACATGATAAGGAGTAAAAAGCAGCTGTTGGTGCTGCATGGGGAAAATTGCAAAATAAAAAAAAGGTTTGTTGATGTCCTGATAGAACAACCAAGAATTTTGCAATTTTCCTCGAAGGACTACTTTTCTTAAGAAGCCTATTCCTACCTCTGGCTCCCTTATGACATCATGCATGTAGTGAAAGACAGCAAACGAGATCAGGGACCACATGTAGTTTTTCATGTTTGTCGCCCAAGTTATGACAAGGAATCATAAGGCAGCAAACATTGCCTCTAAACACATCGGCCTATAAGGTCAAGATGAATGGCATGCCAGACAATCAGAGAAAACACCCACCAGAGTCAAGAGAGGAGGGTAGTAAAGGGGGAGGAGAGGGGTCGAGATGACTTCAGCCTCCCCTTGCACCTGTTCAGTGCTGAGAACCATCACTGTGAACGGAAGAGGGCTGAGGAGAAGGAGCCATGCGGGAGAACAGGAGTGGAGAGGAAAAGGATCGGGGAGGTGGAGAGGGTGTCAGTGGGGCTGGTGTGAGGATGAAAATTGATTTATTGCGGCGCTGATGAGGAGCAGCATGCCAGGAGACAGTGGGTGCTCTCCAAGCCCTCGCTGCGGCAACATAAAACGAAGCATGGGCCCTCCCTCTCGTTATAATTGCTGCAGAGATCTCAGCAAAGCCTTGAGGTCTCTGTGTTGAAATAAATATGCAACCCTGACTGTTGGTACCCTGCCTGTTATTTCCAATCTCCGAGTCTAGATGCCGCAAGTACAGATATAGGAGGTGCTTTTTGCTTTGCACTATCGGCAGCTTTGACTTACTGTGCAAACACTGTCTCACACACAAACATACACACATCAAAAAATATGCAGTGCACATTAATACACATGAATATATAGGATACACATCAGTTTGTTTATTCTGCTGCCTTGAGCATTAACACTTTAAATGTCTGAAGGTAAAATAAACATCTCTTATGTGCAACAAAAAACCCTTTTTTTTTTTTTTTTTTAAAGCATTGGGTGGTTTGCACAGGTCAAGTGTCAAACTTGTACAACAATTGGACACCAAGCTCTTTACATTCAAATCATGCACAAAGTGATGACTCATTCCACCTCAGAGTTTAGGTAACATGCTTGTTGTGGGAAGAAGACTTCAAGCTGAGATATGGCAGCTATTGTTTCAAAGCAGGCAGGTCTTTTGGGGGGAAAAAAGAGCATTACATGAGGTTCTGACCTTTTCACTTCCCTTTAGCACTCCCCACTGTGTGGCATTTAATCAGGAACATAGGAAATGTCTCTCAGTTTTAAAGAAATACTTAAGTATGCTCACCCAATGACAGCCGGGATTGGCTCCATCCCCCTAGCGACCCAAAAACGGAACAAGCGGTACAGATAATGGTTGGACTTAAGTATTCATTTCTGGCTCATTGGTATGGGACACAGCACTTGACTTTAAAAAGTTTGAGTGTAAAGGAGAGGTCTCTTTCTGAAAAATGTGTCTTCTTCGCACAAAAATAACACTAAATGATCCAACAATGGAGGACTAGTGGTGTCTTTTTCTACTGCACATGCACAAGTACCTTATAAACAATGCACAGTTTTAGAGGGGGCATTTTTATGGGGCTGGAAGCTTTGACAGAGAAATTTACTGGAGCACCCCAAAGAGCTTTGGAGCTTGCTGCAGTGGTTTAAGGCAGACACAGCATGAAGGCGGGGGATGCAGTGAAGGGAGGCAGCCAATACTGCTGACAAAGGTGGTGGTAAGCTTGTTTGTCTGTGTGTGTGTGTGTGTGTGTGTGTGTGTGTGTGTGTGTGTGTGTGTGTGTGTGTGTGTGTGTGTGTTCACGAGTGAGTGTTCATGTGTGTGTGTGTGTAAGCAAGATCTGCCTACACATGTGGACTTGTAACTGGAACTGACTAACACAGACTGTGAATTCAGTAATGTGAGTGAGCTTTTTTTCTTCCCTCCCATCCAAATGCCACTTCCTGCAATCACAGCTAATCTTCCATCAAAATGTCTCAAACAAATCAAAGCAAACCCAGCAATAATCTATGTTGACGCTCCATGCACCATCACTATTGACACCTTGAATGACAATTACAAATGACACACAGAGATGATAGGAAAAAGGGGGAAGACTGACTCATGCAGCTGCAGAGAAAGTACAGAAGTGCATGATCTTTTAAGAGAGGTCAGCAGAGAGTCAGCGGCAGGTCAGCAGATGATCCTGAGCCAGAGCAGAGGGCTGATTGGTGTCAATCTCCAGCACTACAAAAACAGAAGGCAGACACGTTATCGTGTTTTATATTAATTTAGTCAAGAAATGATCTACAGATACAACCATGCGGTATGGAAAGAATAGTCTATGTGAGGTGGTGGTGAGTGGCAGATGAAGGATGAGGATGTTTTTGAGGATGGTCACTTTGCATGTTTTAACATTTAGGGGAAATATAAGGCACAGTGTAAGAGGGTTTAAAAAAAAACAGAGCAGGGATTTGAGGATTTCTGGGACAGACACGTGGAATAGAAGTCAGACTCCAGCTAGGTTGGCTAAGATAACATGCATTATGATTGCTCGCACCAACCACTGCTCTAAATTATTGATGCTTCCTTTTCCTGCTCATCAGCCAACTTCTGAAACTCAATTCCCACCCAGATGAAGGAAACAGAAAAAAAGAGAAGAGTGAGGAGGAGACGGGTGCAGAAAAGGTGAATTAAAAGGAAAGGAAGTGGGGCTGCACAGCTTTCTGCTGCAGAGCAATTCAAGAGCTGACTGTGATGGTAGACTCAGAGGATCAGCAAACCCAGGAGGCCTGCAGCAGTGCAAAGTGATGGGAATGTAAAATGAGAGGAAGAGCTACCTGAATGAGATAAGATCTCATTGAGGTTTATATATTATATATTTTGGTTGTAGCAGGCAGAGCAGGAGTGTGTAAGTCTGGGGCTGGTAATTAACCTCAAAGCTGTGGTGAAAACAGGACAAAAATCCTGCTAGGCTTTAATCTGCTTGTCTGTGGTCGGTAAATAAGGAGCCCTGGGTAGACTGTTTTATTGAAACACTCTCACAGGTTGGCCTGCCAGGTAGCCAGCATTAATATTGGCTCCGGCGAGAAGCTGTCAGGATTTATTAGTCAGTATTACTGGTACTGAGCCAGCAGGTGTCAGCTCTGGCAGAGAAAGGGAGAGTGAGATAGATTCATAGATATAAAGAGAGAGAACGAGACACGAAGCTGACAGTCATACAGATACAGTAGATAGAAAATAGACAAGAACACAGTAAGCCATTTCCCCTTTTTTCAGAGGTCGACAAAAAGACTGTAATACTGTGAACAGCTGCACACTGTATTAATAATATATTGCAGTGAAATTTGTCAGCCTGGTTTTGTTATATTGGTAATATTGCTCCTCTCTAAAGTAGACCCACATACAAAAAGGTGTCAATACAAGCTATATTAACACACACACACACATACACACACACACACACACACAGCTCAGGGCCATATTCACTCTTAGTCCAACACGCAGCCTGGTCTCCTCTTTGGCCTTCAAAAGTTAACTCAATTGTTTCCCGCTTTGCTTCTCTTTGGACCACCTTTACATGGCCAAGTCGGACTGAAGGGGAGGATTTTTGTCTGTTGCTAAGCAACAGGCACAGCCTAACTACTGTGCCAAGGAATACACTGCCAAGCAGTTAATGAGGATACAAAAGGCTCAACTTCAAATGCCTGACGCTGCAATAGACAGAAATTAGTGCTTGTGATTTGGGTTGCATTAGGATGGTTGTAATTGTTAATGAGAAATCATTGGACTACACAATAATGTCACTGTATACCAAAGCATATGGACTTCATGCTTATGTGTTTTATAGTGATAAGTCCCTGAGGCAAAGTTAAGACAACTGCAGTCCAAGAAAGAAAACATAAAGCAGCATGATGTTTCAAAGACTATTGTAAATGTGATTAACCACAGTGTCATACAGCATTAAGATACTCAGACATGAAATACACACATACAATATGTTTGAAGGACTGGAACAGGCCTGACACCAAAAAGTAGTAACATAATGAGTTTTTAAATACATTTTCAAAACAACAGATCCAGAGCAAAGAGCAAATGACAACCTTCTTCGTTTCTGAACTTAATCTTTAAACGTTTATGTGAAATTTTATAGAATTATACAAAAATTATGAAAACAGAAGGATAACTGGATTATGTCAGAATTCATGATCACGATTAGTTTGATTGATATTGATATTTTGTGACCAAAATATAACAACAGAACCATTTACCACAAGACAAACCTGTGGACAGAACGAGCATGACACGGCATGCTGTACAGTTATAATTTCATCTCAATTATCTTGTTTTCATGATTGTGGGAAGCCAAAATTGTAATTGAGGTTAAAGCTCAATTTATTTCCTAGCCCTAGAAGGAAGATCATTCAATTATTAAAAGAAAGTATTTTTTTATTGTTTCAATAAAATAATCCCTTTGATAATATGCACTGTTGCAGCACAAGTTGCACAATGAATTCTGCAGAGGTCCCCTGATCTCTAATGAAATTTATAAAGCTGTATGCCCTGTGGCTAATCCCATATTTTCTTCCAAATTCTTGGCAGGTGTACCCATTAAGAATCTGGATTCATTTTACATTCAAGCAGGAGACAACAATTGTGCAGAGCTAGGAAGTTTATGTAACTGCATTCTCTTGAGTGTTGACCCCTTTCATTTTATCCCCACACAGGACAGAGGTTCATTGGTCAAGGCAAGCGGCATGAATAAAGTAATGTATGTGAGAGTTTGTTAACTAAATGTCCGTGTGTATGCTGTCACGTTGATATTCTATTCAAAGAGATTCCCGAGAACTGAGAACCCACTAGATATTCAAATACATTATGGTTTGTTGAGCTACATATTGGCTTAAAGCTGAAAGGTTGGCGATTGTCAATGGCCTCATGGAATAAAGGTAAATCTATTTGAGACATTTCTGTTATATTTCCCAATGACATTACTCAACAAGTTTGTGAAGGACGCCTGATACTTATTAAAGCGGAGCTTATATCTAAATGAAGGTGGGTTGGGAATGTCTACAAACTATGCAGTGTCTCATAGTGGTGGGCGATATTAGATCGTGAAGGATTTTAACGCGCTGACGATCTGCCAAAGCAGAGAGATCGTAGAACCGGGCTTATGTGTTTATTCTATCATGCTGCAGTTTATGCTCCGACACAGACGCGTCTCCCCCCCCTCCTTTTTTTGCTCCGCATAGGAGAAAACGAAAACGGAACTTAAAAGTAAAGTCCGCAAAAACAACTCCATCCCGGTTATATGCAACTGTTCTGATATTTTTCCAAACTGACACGGCGTGAGCAACAGTTAACTTATCTGCATAGTTTGCACAGTTTTCATCTCAGATAGCGACACAAGAAACCGTTTAACGAGCCGGCGAGACGTTCACAGTCTGCAGAGAGTCAGACAGATTGGAGCTCAGACAGACAGTGAGGGGAGATATAACCCCGGTGTTTAAAATGTTGCTGTCTGTGTTTTCTGCACTCTCTCGGTTTTTAAAAGTTACTATCAAGCTTCTCCACCCGAAGCTCACCTGTTGTGATAACCGAAGTAATAGGGATTGCACTAAACGACGTTACACGTTGTGTGCAGCAGGCAGGTGAGAGTGAGTAACCATGGTGACTGTCTGTCTGTCAATCAACAATGTCCCGCCCCTTCTATGAATTAAACTCTGTCAGTAAAACTTATTTTGATCACAGAATGAACACATTATGTTTGATTATATATAAACCAAACTAAAGTTAGTCCAATAATGTCATAAAAAACAACAAAGGCTGCAGAGCCTGTATGAAGCTATAGCTGTAGGAACTCTGCTGGGCTAAATAGAACAGAAACAGTTGAAGTCTACATGTTTTTAAATGAATGCATCACTGCGTGAAAATGTTCCTGATGAACATAAAAAGAGGACACATAACTAAATCATAATTTCAAAGTGGTGAGGAAAACCTTCAAATTGTGCATAAATATCAATCAAATTGAGGGAAAGACATTTCTGTTGCTAAAGATGTTTTGGGTGAGAGACCTCCAGACCTCGTAAAATATGTTTTTCAAATAGATTAAAATTGTCTGCACAGTTTTTGTGCATTTAAAAACATTATACAGGGAAATAAGTTTGGTTGAACTGGTCAGTAACTTACAAATTTGTCTAAAGATCTGTATGAAAAAAATTGTGATAAAATCGTGATCGGGATTTTGCAAAAAAAAAATTGTGATATGATATTTTTCCCATATCGCCCATCTCTAGTGTCTCATCTCAAAATCTTCAAACTGAACACATACCCATGTGATGTCTTGTAGAGTGCTGCTGGTTGTGTGTGGTATATTGTGAGGGGACATGTGAGAGCAGTGAAATAAGCTCTATAGTGCTGAAACTAATTATGTGTGTTTGAATTAAAACATATTACTCTTATCTGTCAATTTGAATGTTTATAATAGTGATGATGCAGTAACGCTGAAGAATTCTTTGAGTGATCACTGTACATCAGAAATCAACTCACCAATAGTGATTATTACTCCAAGGATGCATACCACCTACTTGTTCTGACTACTGATTTTTAAATCATTAATCATTATTTTACATTTATTTTATTAGGAAAACCCTGGCCAAGACAGCAGCATAAAAGTTTCAGACAGAGCACAAAGAGTTTCATTAGTAGCAGTGAGAACTCCCCTGATTCCCCATTAGCCCCAACGTCATCTTTTGTCTGGTGGCAGATTTTACATACTATGCGTTTAAGTACTTTGCATAAATGTTAAACAAGCTCCAAAAGCTAGTCTTAAATTAACCTTTAAGTTTGTTTCATAAAAATTCTTCAAATGAAAAAAAAAAACATTTAAATCTGTCAAAGTTTATTTCTATTCCAGGCTCAACATTTGAACATCAAACTGCCAGCATATATAATAAAGGCAAGCATGTGACTTACAGTTTCATCAAAACAGCACCATTGGTCTGTGTTATATCTGGCAAAGGCACATTCAGCGTCATATGGATCTCACAGTAATGCAGCATGACTGCAATCATTAACAAGCTGTACAAAAAGTAATCCAATGCAAGCCCTAATTTCCAAAACAAGCAGTAACATGACATCTGTGTGGGTGTGTGCAAGTGCAAGTAGTGTGTGTAGAGGGTGTTATGGATTTGATCCCTTTGCCCCCATTGATGACCAGTTTGCACCAGTGGGGCTAATTAAAAGGTCTGATAGAACTTTGATGGAGGCAGGTTAGACCATGTATCACCTTCGGCTAAACTCTGAGAGGTGGTGAAAGGCCTAATTACTGTGTGGAAGCAATAGAAGAATTCTGTTTTACACACTCAAAGAGCGTTCTCACTTGAAAATAAACAATAATTCCTACTTGTGCTTTATACTAGCTTTCCCTGTAATTCCTGTCATTTCCTGTACTGCTTTTCTATATTTAGAATAACTTGATGAATGATTTTAAAATGCAAATATTACACTTCTGTAAAGGTTTATTTCTTAAACTTAGATAACTAAATTAAAGTAGAAGTAGATTTTTTTCCATCATGGCCTAAAAATGAAACAGCAGAACATTCAGAGCCGTCTTCTTTATTTGTGGCTGAGTGTATTCACAGTGCTTTGACTTTGAAAAGTGAAGGGATGACTATGAACAATGAATATTTGCAAAGATTGATGACACTGAACAGTTTAGAAGCACACAGAAAAGGCTGCAGTGTAATCTTTTGCATTGTAAAGGTAAGAGAGGAGGGAACTGGCAGATTTGAAGAGCAGAAATGTTGAGAAAAGGCAAGTCAATTATTGCTTCCAGAAAATGATGCTTCAAACCGTAATAGAAAAGCTTTTTAAGATTATGTTTTTGAAAAAAGACCAGTGCTGAACCTACCTACCCTAACCTGACTTTTAGGTGCTCTTTAGCACAGATAGCTATATGTGAAAATACTTTTAATCAAAACAATATCTATTTTGAAAAACACACATAACACTATGGAACATGTCCTCTGTACTGTGCAAGGATGCACAATGTGTTTCTTCTCTTGTCTATGTGAAATAAATGAAGGTTTTTTTTTTTAGCTGTCTTCGTTTGGGGAAACTCATTTTATGTTAGATTAATTCCTTTTTATGAAGAGAGGTTTGCCATTTTGCTGATTTAATAACAAGTTCTGATTACACAATGCAATTTTGTGCTTGTTAGCGCTTTTGAAAAGAGGAACACAGGTTTGGTGTTTTTTTTCTTTGCTCTTCCCAGAACCAAACACATTGTCTCAAACAAAGCATCTGCAGAAATTGTTCTATTTAAAAACCTTTTACAATCACCCATCTAAAATGAACAATTACTTACACAACTCTAATACAATACTTTTCTTTCAATTGTGAATTGTTAATGTTTTTGGCAGAATTAAATCCAAATTTCACCTAGTTAAGAAAGCACTTTCAGGGAAAGTCTGAATATAACAAAAAAAAAGACTTTGTTCAACGAAGAGGAAGGGAGCCTACATCAAAACAATTTATGGAGTTACTTTTGTAAATGTAATGAAGTGTAATGAGATTCCAAATCTTTGAGACTATCAAAGCATTGATTTTAGTAAGTTTTACATTTCTGCAAAGCCTGAAAGTCTTAAGAGGTATGTTTACTGTTTCAAACTGCACTGACGGAAATGACAATATGAAATCTCAAAAGACGATGTGATGTCCAAAAATTGTTGGTTGAGGGCGAAGTTAGAAAAACTTAGAAAGTTTGTGTGCTAGACGGCACAAAGACACTCGTTTACTGACAATGATTCCGGTTGATGTGTGATCAATTCCGATCTACTGCCCCCCATCATTTAAAGGCACAATATGCTTTTATGATATGATTTTTTGATCCAGCAGATGTCGCCCTTGAGCACCAGCATGAAACCAAAACAACTCGCGCTGCATTGTTGTGTTAGCATGCTAATGCTAGTTATCTTTATTATGCTTGTATCTTCACACTGCATGTAAATTTACCCGAAATGACCGTGATCTAGAAACACAGTTAAGCAGTGAGTACAGTATGTACTTTTATACGCAAGGGGATGAGCTAGCCGCCCGTCCCGACGATGTAAACAAAGTGAAGATAGGACACGGAAAGCTCGGAAAGCATCACAGACAGCGGGACTCGGGTGTCACACTCATTGTAGACAATCATGACTCACTACTTGATTTCTGCTACATTTAAGTGTGAAAAATAGCATATTCTGCCTTTAAAACTGGCATATTCTGTTTGATTATTTTCCATTGTGTCACACAAATCCTACCTCACAATGATTTTATACGCTGTAAATTTGTCTTTTTAATGTTACATTTATTGGATGAATTGTTAGTTTGTTGTTTTTATCTCTACTTTTTTCTAAGGTGACCTTGAGTGCCCTGAAAGGCACCTTTAAATAAAATGTATTAATACTATTATAAATATTACCTGTTCAGCATAGGTTGCCATGGCAATATACAATGGCAAGAAGTAAAATAAGTTTTAGAATTAAAAACATGGTGTTAAACTTAGTTACCTTGATTACAAAAATTCTGTTTCTCAGTATACCCCCAACAACCAGTGTCCATTGTCACTTACAATGAAAAACGACTCATTGGCTCAAAGTTGCAGAAGACAGCAGAAGTGAGTACAGTTATAAATATTTGAGTAGGATAGCTTAATAAGCCACAATGTCCGCTGGAACTGTTTAATTAATAGAAGCAAAAGCTTGGCCCTGCTCCAGATGATGCCTACAAATATCTGTTGCTACTTTACAGCCTATTTTAATCTTGGTGGGGAATAATTGCCATTTATCTGACATTCTTCATCTGACACAATTTAATAAACACAGAGGGTTAGAAAGAATGAGGAGGGAGGGAGGGAGATAATTATAAGTTCACTCACTTGGTCAACAACATATCAATCACTGAGCCTTGGTACTTGGGTTACAAAGCAAAGTGCTATATTCTCTCTTTTGTTTGATGACCCCAATTTACCTCTGTCACCTCTTGTCCCTGCTGACTCAAACTGCTCTAAAATGAAAGCTATGTTTTCAGGTTTTCATTTTGTCCATCAGCACTATTCCAAAGCGTTGTGAGAGGTAGAGGGTGGGTGCTGTTTACAGCTACCTCTTCCATCTTGATGTCCTATCCAGCACAGCAGGTTTGGCAGCACTACACTGAGCACATTAGCGCACGGTTGTGAAGAAACCACATGTTATCTCCTCTTTGCTGACAGACACAGAGAGCGGAGAGGAAAACACGCTGGCCCAATTTTACTGGACACCTATCATCCAGAAGCTTTTAGTTAGATTACAAAAAAAAATGTATGATACATTGCACCATCTCCAGCTGGAAAATTGTAACACTTTTGTCCAACAAAGACTACTACAGTGAGAGATGTTGGTCTTGAGAAAGCTACTGTACTTGTATCTGCCGTACTGACAAGGCTGTTGTGCAGCCACAAATAAAAAATGTTTACAGCAGTGTTGAGGTTTTGCGTATTGGAGGAGTCACTGCAGAGCCGAGGCACGATTGGTAAATGCATTTAGTGTAACTGCATTACTTCTGGTTCTACATGCTCAGATATTAAACATTATGAGCTTCTGAATGAGAAGAATGGACAATAAATCATTTCGATTAAAAACTATGAAGCTGACTTACTGCATGCTGTTGACAAATACTAAAATTGAAAGATTACCGATCACACAAAGGAAACTATCTCGGGGCCCTGCACTGCCAGGGTCCTTTCAAGCCTCAAAATATATCTGGATGCTGTATTGATCAGCAGAGGAGATGCCTTGAAAGGACATGGGCCTCTTTCAGGGTCCCCACTGCAGGCCCTGTGACCCTGGATCAGGAATCTAAAAGAATTTTTAATACTCTACAGAGACTTGCTTTGCTTGCCCTTCTCCTAAATTTGTTCTTTTGAAGGAGGTCAAAGCAGAGATTATGTGCTACTCATTTTAATGGACTTCAGACCTTAACCTGTGTCATTGCGAATTCAATCGGGAGGTAACCGCATTAAGAATTTACTAAAGTGAATCACTAACCTGATCAACATGTTGATTTACAAATTCACATGTGGACAATATGACTGAGGTTCATATGAGGGTATTTTTTTTTGCTTATGCTGTAACAGTATTATATCACGGTATTACAGTAACATATGGAACATTGCTACCATTATATTAGGGGGGGCCCGCCCTAATATAGGGGAAACACTGACAAGTATTATAATGCTCCAGAGTGTCAAGCAGTGATGCACATACATGCACAGTTACTTTCCAGTTGAGTGACCATCTTGTCTTTATTATATATCTTTTCCACAAGTGTTTGATAACTGCATTTGAGGGATCAACGCAATAAGTGTGTAGACCTATATCTAACTCTACAGATCGAACAAGATATCGGCCGATATATCGGTATCATTTTTTTTTCCCTCCCCAATATCGATGTCTGCCCCCAAAAAACCCATACCGGTCGGGCCCTAGTCCAAATAACTCCTAATTAAGTCTTTGTAACTCAAAAATATTCCACATTCTAACTTTACTCAGGTAATAACTTCATGAACGAGTACCCGAGTACTTGTACCCATCCCTACAATAAATCATCGGTATGGGCAATGTAACAAAGAGGGCTAAAAGACATTTAACAGACTGGCAGTTGATTTCGTCTGCCAGAATCCCTTGCTGTATTTTGCAAAAAAAAGACTGCATGTTCTGTTTGTGTAACCTTAGTTTGAAAAGCTGATAATCTCTGAAATAGATTCCATGGTTAAAAATTATATGGTTATGTTTCAGTCAAGAGTGCTTCTGTTCTCTTATTGCCTAAGCTCTCTGTTCAGAATGTGTAAACATTCCCCTGAAAAACTCAGCCACTGTAGCTTTCACAGAGGCCACTCTGGCATGCTGCAGCCTGTATTGTTTTTTGGGGGGGTTTTTTCAAATGTGGAGGGTATGTAAGTGAAATGACTGAACTGATAGGTGGTTTGGAGGAGGATGGGTGGTGGTGGTGGGGGGGGGGGTGTCAGAAACTGGTGGCTGATGTGGTGTGCATTCATAAATACACTTAATGGCTTGTTTTATGAACAGCAGTGCTTTTTTCTGATCTTTTCTTGAGACTGATTGGTTTTGAGAGATTGAGACGATAATGCTGTGAGATACAAATGAGGAAGCTGCAAAAAATCTCATTTAAAGAAAGCAAGGGAAAGCGTAGCCTTGTAAACAAAATTCTATTTCACATTGTTAAAAGGTAATTTGTCTCCATCTTGCCTGGCAGAGCCTTCATAAATAAAACAGTGCACATTGCAGGTGAGCAATCTTTCCTGTCTTTTTTTCTCTCTCAACTTTTTGTTTAGCTTGCTCCACTGCATGCATGCAAATGAGACATATTAAGTCAAACTGAAGATAAGAAGGAACAAAAATTAATAAGGAAAAGCCAGAGGCTACATTATATAGTGACATTTTGCTTTGCAGAATTGTTTTGCATACATTTATATTTTGCGAGAAGTCTAAAGTATAGCGCTCTCTAAAATGTTGTAATTTACTGTTCACTAAAAGTATCAGTGTTTTATTAAGTTTTCATCTACCTTAACATACTTAAAGGGTGTTTTTCTCACATTCTATTTGGATAAAGAATCAGTGTTTGAAAATGTCCATTTCTCAGTGTGTGACAGAGAAGCTGAGTTTTCCTGCTCGCAGGGCTGTGAGGACAGTGACCTTTCTCCTTTGAGTTCCTTTGACGGTATACTCTAAAAGATCAATACCCATGTAAGCCAGAACACTGTAAAATGTGTCCTCATCATAACATCCTCTGCACTCATATTTTGCGGATCTTTCTTTTCTGTTCATGTCTACTTAAGAATACTTCTAAAGCTGGAAACTAGAAATCCACACTGAAATTCAGTAGTGAATACTATCTACTTATCTACAGAACTGAACAGAAATATTCCCTTTTGCTCTCTATCAAGATACTAGAAAATATATTATGAATTTAATATTTCCTACAGCTGCTGGGGCATATCGAATAAGAGTGAGCTCTACATACCATACAGGGTATGCTTCTGTTACCTTCACTAACGGTGAAAACAGGGTGAGGTGAAGAGATCAGGGTGGGAAAGTCACTGTTTTGCCTACCTGCAACTGTGGCTGGTGGATTGAAAAATCTATCAGCCACTTGTTTCTTCTTTTGTCATCTACTTTTATACCAGGCAATAATGTAATGACGTAAAGTATCATAATCAAGGTTTAAAGTATTGAAGTAATAGGTTATTTATTGGGAAGGGAAATCTTTCAACTATTAAAGAAGGTTTATAAAAATCAATAAAGTTTGTTATTTTAGCTTATTATTTCGAGGCTGGCATTTTGTCAGGCATCCGCTGGCATTTTGAGATTAGATCATGATAAATGAGGACCTTGTTTTGGAGCTAATCCTATTTACATCACTGTAGCTGGATCCTAAAGGCCTATGACAGTGTCTATGCAGGTTGTCAAGTGGGTGATTGGTCAAGAGCTTGAGGAAAGGTGGGACTGCGGTGTGTGTGTGTGTGTGTGTGTGTGTGTGTGTGTGTGTGTGTGTGTGTGTGTGTGTGTGTGTGTGTGTGTGTGTGTGTGTGTATGTGTGTGTGTGTGTGTGTGTGTGCGTAAGCTTAGCCGACGTCTGTTGTGACTAGCAGAGAGGCTGTAGGTTTGTTATTTTTGGCGATGGCTACGGCCTACAGTAGCCTGTTTTAAGTTTGGAAATAAAACTTCATTGAGCAGAACGCTACAATACTTTAACGGTATACTCCGTCATGTTACAGATTGTTATTTCCCTGGTATTTTTTCCTTTGGTCTGGTAAATAAATTGGTAAATAAACCGGAGCCTAAAAAAAAGTCCGGACATGGCGGGCAGTGCACGCTGATGCTTGCTACCACAATAAAAGCCTCCGACACAGAGCGGACTTCACGTAGCAGATAAAAGTTCTGACTGTAGCCTACATTGAAACACAGACGCAAAACTACGCTAACCTGTGTTACTGGGTTCAGATAAATGCCTGACATTAAAAACAGCAGTTTGCACGTTTGTCATTAACCCACATTCTGTTCGACTTTTTTTGTCTGATTGACACTGACTAAAAATATTACAATTTTGAAATTGACGGAAATCCATCGTAGCGACGGAGAACTTTAATCCCTGAGACTCCATTACAGGCATGTCCTTAAAGGCTGATTTAGCTGCAACACAATCTCAACTGAGAGGCATGAGCATAAATGAGGAGAGTCATCACAATCATAAGGTTTATGCTTGAAAGTGTGAGTTTGATTTTGTGATTGCACATAATCTCATTTCCCCTGTTGTTGTTATTTACCCACCCACATTGAATCTGTTTCCTCCATTTAATGAAAGCGCTTTTTTTGTTGTTGCTATGACCACTTTAGACATTGTATTTCAGCTGCAGCCCAAATAGTAACAAATAGAGCACCATGGAGTCAATAAAAATTGATTTGAAAAGATAACTGAAAGAAGTAAGTAGGCTTTATTTTACATCTCAATCAACTACTCTCAACTCTCTTAAATGATGGTGGATAATATCAGTGAAGAAGAAATAACTTTAACTAATATAGGCTATTCTAATATGTAAAATAGAAAAAGACAATATGTGTTTGTCTCTCTCCCTCCTCCCCTCTCACTATCAGCTCACAGAGCTCCATGATTAAGGCAATGTTTCATATCGGTTGATCTTTAATCCCACACATAACCTGCTCTGGAGCAGGTTAAGAGTTCAGCAAAAGTGACCATGGTGTGAAGTGAAGCAACTGCATAGTACTGAATACACAGGATCTGTGCAAATCAATCAAAAAGACACCATCTAATTCACAAAACACATGTTAGAAGATAAACGCAAAAACGAATAGATATTGCAAAAAAAACAAAGTTTGTTTTATAGGCCTCTAGAGAAAGAAAACATTAAGATTATAAAATTCTGGAGCAAACTAGCTGACCCTACAGCGAGTTGCCCCTAGAGGTATAGACAAGACAGATGGACAGCTAGTTAACTCAGCCAAACTTTGTTTAAAATTCCACAAATAGCAGTCTGTTTGCCTGTAATATGTGACTTACATTGTATGGGGAAAATAAAATGAGTTATCAACATGCACATTGGACACATCTCTTCTGCTGGACTGCATTATAATAGTGTCCTTCACGTGCATATTGATGGTAGGCCAAAACTACGCATTCAATTGCACTTCAAGTATACTTTGGTAACGTAAAGCTTTTGATCCCCACAGCACTCTCCCAGTGTTTTGAGCATTTTTGCCACTTTCATAACACAAAGCCATTAGGAACAACAGTAATCATTTGTGCAGAGGCCTTGAGAGCCTATAACCCTAACCATGCTGTTATTGCTAGTAATACTGCAAAAATGAAATGCCTATATCGTGTGAGTTAACTGATACTAGGCTTTTTAAAACAAGTGTTAACAAAAATTGCTTGCTGCCAATAAAGAGCTGACCATAACATTTTAGGGCACACAACTGTTTTAACTTTAACAATATTGTTGGATATTAAGATTACAAGAAACTGCGAACATTGTTTACAAGCCAGGCTGGCAAATAGCTACAAAAATAAACTATGATTTAAAGGGGAAAACAACACAGTTCTGTCTTCACATTAACTGCAGACAGAGACACATAGAACACAATAGAAATCAGTTGCAAACTCAATCTTGTTACATTATGAAACAACAGCAGCAGTTAACATTTTAAGGGCATTCCTTATTAAAAAGCATTCAATGAAATCTCCTGAATCATGTTAATCCACCACTACCAACACTTCAACTGAACAATTAGTCCCTACAACAAACAAATACTAGTAAGAGGGAAAAGGCAAGTCATTTCCTACCTTCTCAAACTGTTCCAGATTCTGTATTCACCTTGACAAGTCCTCAGGTTCCCTTGAATTAGTTTGGAAGAGCAGGCTAATAACTTTTATGTCAAGTAAAAGCTATCAGCTGTTGAAGGGCTAGGCTACATTAACACGAGGAAGCATTGACAGCTGATGGTGGTGACTTTACTTCAGGTTAATCTCAAACTCTGTAAATAAAGTAGCAGCTAGCTAACAACCACTACCTTTAGCTCCTAGTAGGTCAGACCAAGTTTTGCTGATACTGTCAGGTTCCTGGGGCTTGTCTTCGGCTGTCTCTGATAACTTTTTCTCCTACTGTAGATTAGGGTAAACAAAATATTCAATCTTTGGGCATTCTTGGCTGGGTCGCACTTACTGTTAGTTATGCTGTGTTACCTCAGTTTAGGCTGAAAATTATGTGACTCCTTTCCTCGGTTTAATTTGGGGGGCCTCTTAACTCCAGTTTATTTGAAACGTCCCGCCATTGTGGAGAAGGGTGGAAGGCGGGCGGTGACATTACCGCAATGCGCCAAACGCTGTTAGCCACGCCCACTAGAGATGAAAAAGAAGTCTGCGTCAATTTTTGCAAGTCCTGTAACGCCATAAAATGCCTTTTTTATCTATAACTTGGGAGAAATAATGAGTGAATAACCTTGGCCCTGCTTTCTAAAGAAAGTTATTTATGATTTGTTTTGTTCTCATTTATCATATATGGCAGTTATAAGAATAACCTAATTGTGGAGTAATATTTTGTAAGTTAATTTGAAAGTGTACATTATCAGCTCCTTTAGGATACAGCCAGCCAATAAACTTATTATTATTTACTTTAACTTTAACTTATATGATTATTTTGTTTCCCCTCCTGTTTGATTCGAGCCTGTTTGTTCTGTTTTTGTCTTTGTACCTGTTGCTGTTTTTTTTTTTTTTACCTTCCTGCCTGCCATATCCAGACTCTGTTAGCCTCTTTGTTTTTGTGGTTTGTATATCACTCCCATTATGCAATGGGTCTGTTTTCCCCGCTGTCCTGTAAGATGGATACATCAATATTTTAATTATCTATATACAGTTGCTAACAAGAAGAGTATCTGTGTTTTAGTGTAGTCACATTAGAAAAACATATTTAGCATTTACCCACACTGAAGAACCTGCTGTCTCATAAATCCATTGTGCTGTCCATGGTGCTGAAGTAGCAGCAGGATTTGTAATTGTGCTTCTTTCTCTCAGTTCTGCCCTACCATCTGTTTCATGATTGTATCTATTCTGTTAACTGATCAATGTAAATACCCAGTCCGAGACTCTATCTGGATGATCCTATATAATTTACATATTCAGCATGGTCTTTGCCCCTAACAAAAACAATATTTAAAAATATCTAAAGGTCAAAGAGTGTGTCAAAACTTGTTTTGAATACGGTTAATTTCATTGCGTCAACAACAACAGGTGAACTCTACTTTTCCACTGTAGCCTCTGTTGTAGCTGCAGCACTGTCCATAAATGAACCGCCTAGAGAGCCAGGACGTTTTTATTGTGTCTCTTTTGTAACTGAGGATGTAGTCAGAGACTGAACTGATAAGAGCACCAAAACATGATAAGAAACCGCTATCTTAAATTGTGTTATTGTCTGTTGTTGCCCCTAATCAGTTGCGATACTGTTAACCAGCTGTATCTCATGAACATGATCCAATACCATCATAAAGACTAATATTGTTGTTTTTGTAATCGCAGGTTCTTTCTTTGGTCACTGTGGGAGACGCAAAATAGGAGAGTTCAACAGTTTAATCTAATTTTAGCATCTGCAAGGATGATCTGCACCAACTTCTTTGGGACTGTCCAGAGAAGATACCACTCATTCCTGTGTTTATTTATTCTATGTTCTCATCCCGGTATCGTAAAGATTTGGTAATCAGTTAGTCATCATTATATGTGCCAGCATTTTTGAATACTCCGTTTGAGTCGGTCTAATAAAATATTGAAGTTTTTTTAAAGGCAATTACCTCGAGGCATTTGCAAATATGGAGATTAAGCTACTTGAAATTACCATGCAGCAACACATGGGAAAATAATTATTTACATGTGTTTAACATGGGCTGCACTCTGACTTAATGTTCACCACTGGGGGTTGTATTACCCAAGGGCTCTCTCTCGCTCTTGTTTTATCCGACAGCTTATATTACACAAGTGAAAGGGGAAAAAAAAACATCTAATTGCCAGCAAAGGGTGAATATGTACCATGACTGTACTCCAGGGGAAAAAAAGCATCTTGGTGTTGTGGTGCTACTTGAATGCAATTAAATTCAGTAATATTTTCTCTATTTCTAAGCAAATACGTCTCATTAAAACATTATTCTAATTCACTAACACCTCGGTGAAGTGACGTGACGATTTAAGTATCTTCAAAGAGTTATAGAAATTTTCTTTTTACTGGAGTCACTTATGTGTGTCATACTAAACCAAAGTGTCTGTAAATACTGTTAATACTATCACTTTTATTATTACCAGGGGTTAAATCGGTCGTTGTCTGAAGCACATTTTTCAAACAACGACGACGGTCTGGAGCTGTTACACAGGGAGGAAGCTGCATTACAGACTTGAAACTGGAACCACCTATGAATACAATGTCCATAAGATTTTTCAAGGGGTGTGACTTAAATGACTGTTCAAATGATCCAGAATTTAATTTAAAAAAACAACAACACATCAATACTCAGTTGTGCTTTGAACTAATAGAGATTATCCCTTCCAGTTTATCATCTGGAGACGTATCAAGCTTATCTTGTGACTTTGAAAAAGGGCTTGACCCCTGGTGGGAACCAAAGGAGCTAAATTGTGGAAACAGGAACCATATTTTTTAGTATATTTTGTTTATACTAGTTCTCCACTTACCTTAGGAATGTATGTGTCAATTTTACTGGTTCTCTAACAGAGTAGATACTTTTCTTTTAGTCCTTGAGTTTGTTTTTTTTCAAGCAACACTGCAACAACAAAGCTGTGAACCACAGCTGCTAAATATTATTCACAAAGATCTCTAGGCTTTAAAATAAACACCCATGGAATCTTGACATTTCAGAGATGCTTTAAGTTAATTGCCAAAATCCTAAAATTTCACAACTGAATTATAACGAGGCATTACCCTTCCCATCACAGTGGGGGGGAAATAAAAAAATGGAAAAAAAGCTGCTTGTACTTTTTATTTGTATCCTGCAGCAGCAGTTGGACAGCGGTTGTATCTGATGAAAACACAAAACAACAAAACTGTATTTTACAGTAGTATTGCTCAATCCTGATGGGATTGGCTTGCCTTTAGGCAATCAGAGCATGTTTTGAGTATCTTTGAGAAAAGCAATACAAATCACCATAATGAGGAAACGGAGCCGAACCAAACACCTACAATAAGATGCTTTTGTTTGTTTGTGAGAGCTCATCAATAGACAGATATTTTTTTTAAAGAATGTTAATGTTGCAGCATTTCCCACTGCTCTCATTGATTTATTATCTTGACTATAAATGCTGTCTTCAAAATGCTATTAGAACTCTGACTTTATGCCTCATGAAATGTTTTTTGAGTCTGAAATAAAAGTCAATAAACAAACAGCAAAGTACCTCATACTAACAGGGTGTCTGGATGTCATTCGTCACAAACTTGAAAGGTGACATGGGATTATTTTAGAATATAAATGTTTGTGGGCTTTTAACAAGTTGTTTGAGGTGATAATTTTGTCATGGTTGGCATAGTTTTCAAAGAGGCTTTAATCAATAATTCTATAATTACAGTGGCTCAAATGACAATGTGAAAACTTAGTGAGGAGCTTCAGATGTAATGATTAACCCAAAAAGATGTATTGCCTGAATATGCTGCCTCATTAGCTTAAAGGAATTACAGTATATAGTGAGGTGCCAGTTAACCTAGCGCAGTGGTTCTCAACTGGCGGGCCGGAAGTGAGCCATTTTCAGTGGGTTCCTAATGTGTGCCTGGAAAAAAACTTGTGTCAAAAGTCTGTGAAACATGTTTGTTTTGTTCAGTTTCTTGCTTCTGTTGCATGTTTTGTATCTACTGAGGTCCAAACTGCACAGTTTTTCACTAAATAAATCTGAATGGTCGGAAAAATAGCTGAAATTTGGGTCACGATTTCTCATGGTGGAGGGTCCTGTGGCTAGACGAGTTGAGAAACACTGGCCTAGCAGTTAGTCCTCGGCGCCCCATGTACGGAGGCTATAGTCCTCCAAACGGACGGCCCCTAGTTCCAATCTGACCTTTGGCTGCATGTCATTCCCCACTCTCTCTCACCCACTGTCCTATCTCCAAATAAAAGCAAAAATAAACCTTTGAAAAAAAAGAGTTTTATAGCAAGTTTCAGAAAATTGCTTGGCAGTTAGCGGCTATTCTTTTTTGCAAAAAGCTCTGAGGACCAACTGTATCTCACTAGCACCAAACAAACACAATGGGCCACCATCTGGTGAACAAAAAAGGAATGTTAGTAGATAAAGGGACAGACATTTCTCACAGGATCCTGTTAGGTCCAACAACAGAATGTTAGACTTACTAGTGGTTGACTATAGGCCAATATATACAGAGGCCAGTATATACTGTACAGAGGGCATCAGCTGACTAGCATGGCATCCAAGAGTATAGGGCTGCCTGTAGTGAATTTAGATAAGCTTTCTAAGTTGGGTTTCTCCCAATCTCAGAGCAACTTGCAGGGAGTTTTGTCATGTCTTTTAAACAGGAAAAGCAGAATGGCACCCTGGCAGGCATGTTCTCATTTGTTGACGACAGGGATAACACCAGCGAGGGCAATGTTTTCTTCAATGCATATAGGCTTCCTGGAAGGCATCCCTTCTGCACTGGAGGGAAATGCTGGAAGAGACATGACCACTTTCTCTCCAGCGGAACGTACACTCTGGAGATCACTCTTGTCTACTGGAAGAGCTCCCATGAGGGCAAATTATCTCTAATGAAGTTCACATTTTCTTTTTTGAAATGTGTGCTTTTGAAAAAGAAAATTCTCAACGAAACATGAAGTTACTGTAGGGAACATGTCAGTGTTACATTCACATCCTCCCCCCTCTGTCAGAGAATGCCTGAAAACCAAGTTATACGATTTTGTAATAGTTTACATTTAGGTTGCAATACAATTTCAGGCAGTCTGAGATAGCTTCAGTTTTCTGACTTTCTGAAGTACTTGAGGCCTGCAGGCGCTCATTTTTGTTCCAACAGTCAGACAATATTGCAAAGCTTTTTACAGAGCAGATGAGAACTCAGTGTGTTTCTTATGTCAGCCTGGTTGACACAAGACCTCCCACTGCAGCAAGAACAGCTTTCCAACCAGAAGCACAGGAGACATTAGAAATGCTGTGTTTTATTCATGCACTCACTCGCAGCATCTGCCCAAATACTCGTTTTTTTTTCCGGTGAGTGTATGGGGGGGAAAAAACTGCCCAACCACTAGATTCTTGGCATTGATCCTGATTTAAGATAGCATTGCGACTTAATTTCACATTCACACTGAGACATACAGCATCATCCAGACTCACTTACTGTAGGATTAAATCATCATTGGGACTCTGTGTGCACATTTACTTCACTGGATTTACACTGATAATACAGCATTAGAGACCACAGATGACAGAAAATGTTTGGTCCAAGTCACGACGACCTAAAAGTAAATGTGGCCCAAGACTGTTAACTCTACCCCGAGATCTCAATACGTCATGTTAATTCAAATATGCCTCCTGGCTAAAACAAAGTATGAATACTACGGTGACCTACAACACAGATTCTGTTACATTTTTAAATTTTATTGTTTTCTTTCATGTCAGTTTTTTTATTGTTTTTGTTTTTTTACATGCAAGTTACTTCAGCCCCAGGCTAGATGCTCTTTTATCAATATGAGTGAAAACGTAAGGCTTGCATCACCATTTTCAGAGGATAGGTGAGAAGAACTAGCCCCTTCCAGTGGGAAAAATGCATACTGTTGCCTTCATGGTTCAATTTATAATTTGTGAAAATAGAAATCTGTGGGAGAGTTTTAAAAAAAAAAGAAGTAAAACTTTCAGTTATAAAGTATGTTTACCCAAGTATGACCAATGATTGACTGAAAATGCTTCAACCATTTACTAAATGGCACTTTCCTTTTCGCGTTACAAAAGCAATTTTGGGAGGCAAACAAGAAAAGGATGTTCACAATACAAATAGGGGAAGAGAGCATCAGAATGGAGCAAATACAGGCAGAAAATAAACAGCCTCCAAAAAGTAATATTTCACTTCTGTGTGCAGATTGTCCAGCAAAAAAAAAAAAAAGAAAGAAACATCTCAAGGCTGCAATTGTGAAGGTTCTTTTGAACCCGAGCACCCTTGGGCTTTTATCAGTGCAGCCACGTGTTTCTTTTTTCTCCACTGCAGTCTCTTTGTTGTGTTCTCACTCAGAACAGGAAAGCTAGAGGTAAATTTGTTTCAATGCCATAGCATTTTTAAACATCCTAATTTTGAAACAAAAGTGTGTTCAAGTAGTAGGTATGTTTAGAATTTTGTCCTAAACATGCATGCAGAAAACAACCCCAAGAAAGGGGACATTTGTAAGATTATAACAGAAACTTACTACGTTTTACATAAATTAATCTGCAATCTCATGTTATCTTTATTCCTTCTTTATTAGTATTTAAACTTGTATAATATATTATTTCTTACACTCCTGCTATGTGGGGCAACACTTTCCAGCATGAAACGAGCGCCTCTCCCCAAGTCCATACCGCCAAACCAAACTCAGGAGGCCCCTCACTCAAAGATAAACACCCATGAACAGTTTAAACATGTTGACTGGCTGGCTTTCCATGAGCTGGGACTGGCAGATGATGAAGAACTCAACCCAACAAGTGTGACTTTAAATGTGTGGAATATTGGATGCCAACACAGAGTGTTGAATTTGAAGCTGCTTAGAAGAGGGGGCTGACCCACTTATAAATAAGGAAGGGGAACCAAAAACTGGGGTGACAACTTGAAGGACTTGACCGTGAAGGGCTGATGATGATGGTGATGGATATCTTGGCTGCTAAGACTGTAAATCTTTCACTGAAACTCGAGTATGGATTTAGGTTGAACAGCCCTCAACAAGTTCCATGCCAGAAAGAAATTCTTTGAATGAGCTGACATTCATGAGATGTGTTATCCAACCGACAAAATAAGAGAGGTAGGTCTGACACAAACAGCTTGTTAACTTATTTATTAGACTTGCACCAGTCCCACATGATGGCCCAATGACTTGGTTGGAGCAAGAACCCGTTGAGGCTTTTTGAATGGCTGTTTTGTACATGACCAAAAATGGGGACCTAGTTGTATCAGACAGGAAGGGTCTGTATACACATCTGGGGGATTCTTGTTTTTATATCTGGTCATGTGCATTTTTCCCCTTCTTTTCAAAATGTTATCTATATGTCTTAGTACTTTATTATTAAGTTGGGGCACTATTCTTAAGAAAACCCATGAATTAGTCTATCCATTCGTTTATCTTTTACAGAGTTAAAGGGGGCTTGAGTTGATCCCATCTCACATAAAAGGAAGTCAACACCCTAAACAGGTAACCAGTCAATCAAATAGTTGACAGCCATCTTTGCTCATATTCATAACTCATGCATGAGTATGAGTTGCCAGTTAAAGGGCCAATATGCAACTCTGACACCTAGCGTTTAAAATCGGTACTGTGGCCCAAATTCAAAACATTGGAGAGAGCCGTCTGCCCCCGCCCCCTCCACCCTATAGAGTGGATATGCCCGCAGGTTGCTATGTCACCTTCTGCATTCTAACCTCTCTCCATTTCTCAAAAGCATCTCAAATATGTATCCTAGTTTCACCACGTTTCTGTTCGTGGAGCTTTTTAGAAAAAATGCAGAGGCTTTTTAGGTCGGATAGAATCAATTATCTGAACCGGTTCACTTGCCACTTGACAAAACGGCCGTGTGGGGGTGCCGCCTACTTCTCTGGTCAAAACAAAAACAAACCATTCCACAGCAGAATCTAAACTAAAGAGGAGGACATACTAGCTGCTGCATTGTTGTCATAGAAGCCAGCGCTCCAACATACCATGTTTCCTTAATGTCTGATGATATAGTAGGGTTATTTTAGGATTTCATTCAGTAAATATCTAACATATTGGACCTGTAACATCACCTGTTTGTATGTGGACTGCAGGACTGCAGAGAATCTGGAGAAAATCCATGCAGCCCATGTGAACACACATGGACACAACATTCAGTACAGGAAACCAGAACTGCTTACTTTGGCACTTTAATCTCTTCCTCTAGAAGGAATCCAAAAGTTTTATTTGACACAATCAACAATATTGTCTCACCATCTCCATCCACCTTACCATGCTGTTCAACTGATGACTGCAATAAGTTCCTCTCCTTCTTTGTTGATAAGGTATTGGCTATAAGGACCAATATGCAGCCGAACTCTCACCCACCTAGAGACAGCTCCTCTGCTACCCCTACTGTCTTGGACTCCTTCCACCTTGTTAGCTTTGAGGATCTTATGGATTTGACAATGAAAACAAAGCTGACTAATAGCTTCTTGGATGTCTTACCACCTTCACTGTTTTTAAAACTTTTACCTACTATTGGTCCTGCTGTTTTATCCATTGTAAATTACTCATTGCTTACAGGATGTTTCCCTACTTATTTTAAACATGCAACAATTCAGCCCATCTTAAAGAAACCAAATTTAGACCCAGCACTGCCTATGAACTATAGACCAATTTCAAAATTGCCATTTATGTCCAAAATATTGGAAAAAGTTGTGGCCAATTAACTCACTGCTGTGTTGGAAGAACATAACATCTATGACAAATTCCAGTCAGGGTTCCAGAAAGGGCATTCCACTGAAACCGCTCTATTGAGAGTCTCCAACGATATTTTAATGTCCGCTGACCACCCTAACCTCATAAAGACACTACATGACTGGGTGGGAATATCAGGTACCGCCCTTAACTGGTTCTCTTCATATCTAAGTGAAATAAATCTTCACTGTCTCTGTTGGGGAGTTTATGTCTGACTCCTCTCCTTTATCGTGTGGAGTCCCGCAAGGCTCAGTCCTGGGACCTCTGTTGTTCTCTCTCTATCTGCTTTTAAAGATTATACAAAGTTTTAATATTGCATATCATCTATATGCAGATGATATATAACTGCAATTTTCATTTAAACCTAGCGAAGCCTCTACGTTGTCCAGGCTCCTAGACTGTATAAATGCTATCAACGGCTGGGCAACTGATAATTTCCTACAACTAAATGCAGAAAAAAACAGAAGTCCTAGTTATTGCCCAAGACAAGTATGTTTCAACAATCATGCAAAACATTGGGCCCCTCTCCTCTGCTGTTCGCACCAACCTCTGTAATCTGGGAGTAATTTTCAATCCTTCATTATCACTGGACAACCATGTTAAACAGCTAACCAAATCATGCTTTTTTCACTTAAGAAATACAAGTAAGCTGAGAACATTAGTGTCTTTCACAGAACTCAAGATGATTTTGCACGCCTTTGTCTTCATCTCGTATCGATTATTGTAATGCTCTTTTCACCTCACTTAGCATGTCCGCCCTAGTCAATCCAAAATGCTGCTGCTCAATTACTCACCAGGTCAAACAAACGGTCTCACATCACTCCGATACTGAAAACACTGCACTGGCTCCCTGTGGCATATAGGATTAAGTTTAAAATTCTCATTCTCACCTTCAGAGCCATTCACAGTCAGGCCCCAGATTATCTGTCAGAACTCATTCACCCGTATTCACCCACCCGTTCACTAAGGTGAACATCCTACACCTGCTGTCTGTCCCGCAGACACATTTTAAGACTCGTGGGGATCGTGCATTTCAGTCCATAGCACCAATCCTCCGGAATTCTCTACCCATCTCGCTACATCTTTCTGACTCTGTTGAGTCTTTTAAAAAACAATTAAAAACGTTAATGTTTAGACAGGCCTATGGGTAATAAGGTCCACCCAGTGTACCTACTCATCTATGTTTTATTGTGCCAATTATTGTTCCTGGTTATAGCAGGATTGTATAATGTTGTCCATGACATACTCATTTTTTCTTTTTTTGTTGATGTAAAACACTTTGTGACCTTTGTCTGTGCTTATCACACTGTGTACAGTAGCTCTGCAACATGTTTTCACACAAAAAGACAGAAAGAAAGAAAAAGATTCATCTGAAAAAAAGAACATGGATAATGAGTTTTCGGGTGTTCATTTTTTACACATCAAGCATAAAAAAAAGACAAGAATCCGATATGCGCTCTGGTATACTTTTAGTATTGTGTTCCGGGTTGTAAGCATCTGTGTTTCAAACCCAAGTTAGTTACATTTGCTTAATAATGATACTTTCAAGCTTTCTTACAACTTGTCAGACACCCCATAGCAGGTCCGCCCACCTTGCCAATCAAGGCAAGTCGCATATTGTGATAAAAAAAGACAATAAAAATAGACTATGGAATAGAAGAGGAGGACCGCTTCAGAACTCCCTGATTTGCAAGTTGATTTCAGGAGCAATCAAGAAGCTCTTGCGATAGTGTGGCAAGCCTGACATGTGGTTCTAATCTCCAAGCAGACGGAGAGCACTAAGTAAACCCCTTATGTGCTTTTCTTTTGCATCCACTTGCATTTGCAGGAGCACACCTGTATAGTGTCAATCACCTGAACATTGCGCATTAGATTAGATCTTGCCAGACATCATTCACAGGAGTGCGGTTGGAAGCAGCAGCGGTATTCTCTCCAGGATTAAGCTACTTTTTAAATTGGCTGCAGTGAACAAGATGAGCGGTGGAGCAGAAAAGCAAAGAAGTCAGAGAATGTGTGAAAGGAGAGGGAGGAGGAGAAAGCAGTGGATAATGAGCTTTGTTAGGGATAGGGGGGGAAAAAAACAACTATGACGCTGTGTTTAACCCCGAGAATTATGGGCTTGGTCATGTGAAATGAGGAAAACTTGAGGAAGTTATTCACTGAGAGGTAATTAAATTCAATATGAAACTTTAAATCAGCTAAATAAATTGCTTTTCTAAATTAGCTCTCCCTTGATTCCTCCTTAGAGCGGCTTTCAGGATCCTATTATTTGTTTGCTTTACCTTCACTTTGCAAAGTGGAATGTTTTCAGACTCTTTTAGAAGCTGCTTTTCGGGCCATTGACGATTAGGGAGAGGGGCAGAAAAAAATCTCTATCTAAAATAATCTTAGAATCTGGATTATGACAAAGTACACAGGAAGTTATTAATGCTTAATCTGCACATACATATATGGTATGAGCATTAATATGTTTTAATTAAAATGATCAGACAGGGACACAAAAACATGTTGGACCAGATTGCAGTTTAATATCACAAGTGAAGCAAAAGCTGTGATTAAGCTCCAGTAACTTTTCTCAGTCTGTCATATTTAAAATTTTAATAAGAATGAGCGATATATATATATATATATATATATATATACATGTGTTTTGTAATCGTATATTTTTCTGTTGCAGAATTGCCATAGATTACATTTTTAATCCCGGTCCTTTGGTTTTATTCATTCAATTAATGTGAAGCAATACACTGATTACTTTAACTGTAAACAACTTGATCAAACCACCTTGACCATTGCATAAGCTTAATTGACATTCCTCATCAAGCTTTATATTTCCATTAACATGTGAGTAGATTTGTCTTATTTCACGTATGCACGTATGTCTCCCATTCAACAATTTATTGTGGGATCCATTTATCTGTGTTGTTTATTGCTTGCCTTCTTTATTTAAAATTGCAAAGCATAATGTTCAAAAAAAAGAAACTGATCATTTACTGACCAGCTCTGAAAAGATGAAATGATTAAAAATGGTGTTATTCTTCATTAATCCAACAACTCTGTTGTCGAACATGTTACACAAACATAGGCTGAAATACAAACACACACATGCACATGATCCTATGGACATGACCTAATGGAGAGATGTCAGAGAGAGGGGGCTGCTAACAGTCGCTCCTCAGCTGGTGGGGGTGGGTTTGATTTTTTGCTCAGAAAGTGAACTGGCATTTCTCCAGCTACCAGACCGATTTTCCAGACTTGGCCCACACTGGGACTCTATGCCTGCTGAGGGTGAAGTTTAAAAGAGAATGTTTAGGAGCATACATAGAGATATGATATAAATATGCATAAGATACAACATATGTTGAAATCCAAAAGAGAGAAAAAAAAAAGTTTAAATTGGCAAAAAAAAAGAATACATAGTTTTTAAATTTAAAAAAATAAGTAAAGGATTAAAGAAAGAGAGCATTTAAAAACAAAAATAGTTAAAGATGACTTAATTAAATCAAAGGAATTAAGTGTAAGTAGATAAGGAGTGATTGGACTTATAAAAAGGCAACAATGAATACATATGTTTAAAGACCTGATTGAGAACACCTCAGGTTCTTGTTTGTTCCACAGCCGAGGAGCCTAAAAAAAATACCTCACTCTTGTTTGGTCCTGGTGCTGGGAACACTGAGTAAACCTGCCCCAGAGAATCTGAAGGGTCTGGGCATCCCATATTTTGTGCTTTATTAACTTCAAGTAAGACTTTAAAATCCTTTGACTCACATCAGGAAGAAAGTATAGCGATATGAGGACTGATGTAATCTGTTCTACTTGGTGAAAAGGACTCTGAAGGCAGCATACTGGATGAGCTGCAGCTGTCTGATTGATTTTTGAGTCAGTCCTGTGAAAACACAGATACAATAATCTACCCTGCTAATAATGAAAGAAATCTTTTTTCTGCTGAAGACAGAAATTTGATTCTTAGTACTTTTGTCAAGAATGAATACGTCGAAAAATTTGGCACATCCACTCATCACCACATTTTTTTCTTTGAGTGTAAAGGACTGTAGCCATGTGATGATGCTGAGGTATACAGTTGTGTGTCATCATAAGCATGGTAAGAGAAAAACATTCACTTCTGTTGGAAAACCAATCTCATGCCGTTGCTAAATGAAGTGAAACTACTGTGAACTTTGACAAGCCACTTTTCAAAGTTTTCTCCTTTATTATGTATCCAGCAAACTAACTGGAGCTGGTGAGATGGTGTGGTGCACCAAGAGTGCCCATCAAAGTGTGAACAGATAGGCAGTTAAATAGGCACATAGGCCATCCAGTCATTTAATTTAAGACTAATGATCACCTGCTTGGTACCTTTAGACCAGAGGACTATGTTGGGTCTGAGGTTGGTAAGGAACTGCTTCTGAAGGTCAGCCCGCATCTTCCAGTCGCTTGCCATTCCTGTGACCTCTTTGCTCCTCAACTCTGCTGTTGTTGCACTTTCCCTTGGCCTGAGAAAGTTGATGAAACAAGGACCATTAGGAAGTTGTTTTTGCTTCAGTCTGGCCTGCTCCACACCACCAGCCAGTTGTGTCAGAATCTGGTCATGTCGCCACCAGGATTTCCCATCCGTCGGACTTGACCGACACGAGGAGAGGACATGCTCAAGGTTAGCTGGCCTTCCGCAGAGGATGCAACTGGGCCTCTCGGCCAACCCCCATGTGTGGAGGTTTGATGGAGTCTTAGAGCATCTTCCTGTGGCTGTCACACAGAACTCTAATCCTGAACTACAAGGGGAAAGTCCTGACACTGTTTGACCCGCATTCATTGCCCCAAAACCAGCTCTCTCTTTTTTATAGACTTCTGCTATGTCTTCCATCATATTTACAATGGACATAATGAAGATCTTATGTGAATAAATAAATATTGTTGTAATAAGCTGTTGCACAGAAACTTTATGGGGTTGTACTTTTCGTATAGAAAGTCTTGAGTATACTCACCAAGCTCTTTATTTATAGCTACAAACATTCTACTGTCACCTCTACTGCTGTCATCACAGCAGGTGCTTTTCTGTGATCTTTCCTCCTTTTCCCAAGAAACTGCAAGCAACAGAGTCAAGACACAGAAGAAGTAGTTATTATGTAGGGACCTAAAACATAAAGAAAGAACGATCGTTAGTGCCAAAGGGAGCGAAAACTTTGAGAGACAGAGTTTTCTTTACGGATCCAATGCAACTATAGCAGCTGGGTTTTCACTGAAATTATAATTAAAAAACAGTGAAGGTCGACGGATCATCCAAAAGTAAATGTGTGTAGCAGGTAAACGTCCCATTTGCTGAAGCAGCATGTTCCTCTGGTTTTCATTGTACTCTCTTCATAATTATTTCAAAGGGCATCGGCAACTTCGAAGGCCCTGATGTCGGAAGATATCTCACTACTGTTGTGTCTGAAATGAAATATGAAGTAATTGGTGAGGAGACTGGTTGCTGGCAGGAAGTGGCTCAGGCAAGAGACAAGTCCCAGTTATATGAATGACATCATTTACACAAGAGAATTATTTGTTTAGAGAGTGTCACGATTCCACTTCAGGTTGGACCCAAGTGCAACACACAAACACAGGAGCTGGTTTAAAGGGGTCGTTTTATTGTCCAAAACAAGTAGAGTGGCAGGTATCCGGAAGGTGGTTTTGGCAGGCAGGCAGGTAGGTCAAAAGCACTAGAGTAAAAACAAAAATGAGACTTAAACAACAGAAAAAGCTTAAAAAAACTGGCAAACAAGCTTCTTGACACTAAGGAAAAGCCGATTCTAGCTACCACTGGTGGGTAGCAGACAATCTGGCTAAGAGTGGATGAAGACCGGTGTTTTTAAACACTGTGTGCTTGATTGTGGAATTGGAAACAGGTGAGGAGTAGGAGATGAAGAGGCATGCCACACAGACAGACAATGACAGACAGGAACAGACAGACACAAGAGGGGGATGGGAAAGCTGAGGTTGAGGCCAAGGCCGCAACAGAGAGAAGCTATCAGGTATCTGAACAGTTAACTCTACAATTGTCATATATTTTGTATAACCAGCACATAAAACTATTTCATAAAAATGAACTACTACTTTGTGCAGCATGCAGGGCAATAGGTCTCGAATAAACAAAGGTACCAGACGCAAATTAGCATACTTTTCCGTTTAAAGTGCGCTGGTGTTCTGAAACATTTAATTTGGGTGTACTTCATGTTTGGCTTCAGACCTTTGAATATTGTCACCTGCCCTGTAGGGAAGTGATGACGTTGAAGGACGGGTTCCCCCAAGTTGAATCGATTCCAAATCATAAATAAATCACCAGTTTAGATTGCAGCAAGTCGAGTCAAATCAGATCAAGGTGATGCACAGCCCTTACTAACATCCTCAGAGGTCTGGACTGTGCACACAATACTTTGACTTCATTGCTGAAAATAGAAAACCTCAGATAGGAAGCCATATCAAATGAGCAAAAGCAACTTGTTAGGAGACAAAAATAATAGGAACTGCATAAAGTGTCTTACAGAGAGGAAGCCATCTTCCAGGGCAGTCAGGCGTAGAGTGAGCATAGAGAGGGGGTAAATGGATATTAAATGCTCAGTACGACTTGAAATTCATCAACAAACAAAATACATGGGATATATATCATATCATATTTTGATTATGTCTAAAGCAAAGTCACTGATGAACCATATAAACCTGTGATGATGAAGAAGATACAGCACAGCTAGAGAAGATAGCTGGACAGGGTTTTTTCCCCCTCAATGTCTTTATTGATTTTAAACACAGTCAGCAAATTAATTTAACACAATAAAGAGCTGATTTATTTTAATTTACAATATTAACAAACAAGCACATTACATTCAACCCCTCTATACATATAATCATGCATTCCTTCTGTCTCTAATAATATCTCTTGCATTTTTAACCAAAAGTCCATATAAATCAGAAAACTATATCCAAGATATAGTATAATGGCACCTTCGGAAAAACAGGTGAAAAGACATACATATGTTATGCCTATGACATATACACACATAGAGTATATCTATACACTCACACATACACACATGTATATGCATAAACCAGAAGTGACATATTTCCAAATCCTGCCTTCATTGACTTCTCTGGTTTACCACTATTGTTATTCTGTAGATAACTTAACCTGAGTCTTCCTCTTGTAGAAGCACTCCAATAACTTCACATCTCATAAAGTCTTTAAATAGCAGCAATTAATTAAATCAGCATAATCCTATCAATTCTTGTTTTCTTGACTGGTTTTGTTTATGTCTGGATTTTTTATGGGATGCCCGGGCGGTGGGGTA
This sequence comes from Labrus mixtus, assembly GCF_963584025.1. Classification (NCBI taxonomy): domain Eukaryota; kingdom Metazoa; phylum Chordata; class Actinopteri; order Labriformes; family Labridae; genus Labrus; species Labrus mixtus. Next base: position 26,576,568 of record NC_083613.1, on the reverse strand, counting down.
ATGGGGTTGGGAGGTCTAGTCTTTCCATGTTGCCTCCCCATATTGGAAAAATAACCAATAAATATTTGATCATGAAAAATAAACTTACAGTCTTTAATTGAGCTGGACAGGTTTAGCAGAACCACAGATTAGATATGTGGTGAATCATGGGCTTGGGTCACCTAAGCAAATGAAGACTCTTCCCTAACACAACACGAATCAGTTATCACCTTCAAAGAGTTATTTTGGTAGATATGTCAGCAACAGTTTCTTTAACCAAGCAGACAATGACACAGAATGTTATTTGGAGGTTTTTCTCTGTTTTGTTTGTGCTTTTGGTACCCTCAAAATAACTCTCCTTTTAGCCTTACCTGGCTCTTAGTTGCACAATGCCCCACTTTTTTTTAAACTGTCTACTCCCTGTATTTTGTCTGGTGGTAAGAATCTAGACACTATTTTGAAAATTAGAGCAACCCTCCAAAGTTAGGATCCGTTTTTTTTCCTGTAGCTGACAAGACTACAAGTGGCATTCAAACCTGCCACTTCATAATTCATCCTTAGGCTATTACTCTTTTGTCGCTACAGCACCTTATAAATCAATCAGCGCTCCATCCCCGTCACAGCGCCGAGAACTACCTCAAGGCCTTGGCAGAAGGGAGTGGTCTTCCACCCTTCAACTTCAATCTAAGATTGCAGCGCCAATGGAGTGTGAGAAGAACTTTTGAAGTATTTTTTCTGAGCGTGTAGCAGGGAAGAATTGACCACAGAACACCTGTCACAGTAGATCATCAGGCATGTAGATCACATATTCCAGCAAGTGAAGTTTACCTTTCCCCCGAGGATTCTACAGTCTGATATGGTTAGTGTATCGCAAGATGACATCCTCCAGTCTAATCCAGAGGAACAGTTGTGGGCCCTGAATAGGAAAGACCCTCTGGTGTATAATGTCAGGACAATCGTTCTGATTGGTTTACTGAAGTGATGGCATTAGGAAAGAAGAGTCCTGAAACTTTCTTCTGCTCATTATGTTCATTTTATTTGACTTTTTCCAGGTGTATAAGGTTACTGAAAATGTCCTCCTCTTAGGTCTCCCCCTGTGGACGGTGATACTGCTGCACAGGCTACAATAGCAATTTGCTGAGCACATCACTGCCCTGCTTAGACCTTTCCATTGGCTCTGTTTAAGCCTCCTGGATTTTCTTTAAGTTTGCACTCAAGGTTTATGAAGCACTAACTTACCTGGCTCTACAAAACGTTTCTATCAGGCTCACTGTTTTACAGCCGCAGAGCTTTATGATCATCTGATCTGTTAACTTTTCGTTGTTCCAAATATGGGACCAAAATCCGGAAGCTACTTTTAGTCACTCTTCCCCCTTAACAGTGGAATAGCCTGCAAGGCGACCTGAGATGTGGCCCCAATCTTATCAATTTAAAGAGGAGGCTCAAAACATAGCGCCTCTGCCAGGCTTTTTATTAGTTTTCATCCAAAGCCTGTTTGTAAGTGTGTGTGTGTGTGTGCTCTCTATTGTTGCTGTTTGTGATAGTTTGGGTGTGAGTGTGTTGGTGTGCGTTTGTGTGTGTGATTTGCAGGCAGTGAGGAGAATGGTTTAGTCTTCTGCCATGCATTTTGGACTCGATATTCATTGGCAGTATTCAAATGAATCAGGATAAAAAGATTTGTAATGCTAAAGAGGTGGACACACTAACAGGGACATCTGAGAATAGAATGTATGCAATTCAAGATTCCTTTGAAAAAAAATCTCCAGTCCTTTCTCAATACCTGGTTGTCATTTACAGATCATTTGTCACGCCCATCTGCATCTCCAACAGACAAATGACACTTTATTAGTGCCTTCTTAGCCATATGTGCATGCTCTGCTATTTCTCCTCCACTCGTCCTGCTCGAACTTGTGTCACACAGCAAGGATCCACAGACCACCTTGTCAGCAAAGTTTCTTTTAAGCATGGCACCTTGCATAGCCTTTGTAAGTAAAGAGTTTTAGAGTCACAGGAGTGAACTAGAGCAAGCCGCAATGTAATGCCGAATGTACGCTGATCAGAAGAAAAGGACATGAGAAGTTGTCAGAGTATAGCAGCAGGCTACATCTTTATATTCAGAGCTCTTGAAATGTTCCCACACAGTGTCGGTGCTCACGAGGACAAGTCACTTCAGGTGATTATGTGTTTGGTCTAAGCCTGTAGCCGACCACTGATGAGTCTATAAAGGACGCAATCCCGGGCCCAGTTGTTCAAAAGTAATCCAACAGGATTAAAACTATCAAATAAGTAAAATCTTGAAATTGAGTTGTTAAAAAAAAAAAGGATTAAATTATCGGATAAGATAAAGGTAACCAAACCCAAAAAGATTAAAATAACTCTATCATCCATCCATTCATTAATCATGGCACTTTTCCCATTCAGGGTCATGGGGTGCTTGAGCTGATCCCAGCTGTCATTTGGTAAGAGGCGGTACACCCTGGATTGGTCGGCAGTCAATCACAGGGCTGACACATAGAGACAGACAACCAGCCACACTCACATTCACACCTACGGGCAATTTAGAGTCACCAATTAACCTAAAAAGCATGTCTTGTGGGAGGACGCCAGAGTACCCGGAGAGAACCCACGCATGCACAGGGAGAACATGCAAACTCAGGCAAAAGTGTTAACCACTTCACCCCCGTGTACCATATATATATATAGTGTGAAGTATCCTTTGCAGCTTTGGTTTTCCTTATTTGATAATCCTTAAAAGTCTTGTTCCAGGTCAGATTGATCCAATCCAGTGTTTCTTTAAAAGAAGGGTGTCAACGGGAGTTGGATTACATGATCCTACATAATACCTTTGGAACAATTAGACACTGGAATATATTTTGTGTCCCATGTGGAACCACAAGTAAGTTTACTTCATCCAATACCACAATGGTTTCCAACACCTATCTCAGTAGTTTTGTTAACTTAACCTAAGAAAACAGGATAACTTACAACACTGATCCAGTGTTGACAGCAAGTCCAGCAAAATGGGGCAAAACCCCAAAATGCTAGCCTGTTCACCCAACCACATGCATGAATAGTAAAGGAATAGGTTTACAGCTGGAAAGTAGGCTTGGTAGCATTCTCTGACAGATAAGGTTAGATAGACAAGTGGGTGCTTTTCACAACTTTGTTGTTATTTGCACTACATATCTGCAGCTCTTTAATCTTCATTTTTTATGCCATACTTTTCACTGTTGTTATCATGGATGCCATTGTATATATATAGGAGGTGTTTTTCATTGTATGAACCAACATGGTTGCAGGATTCAAACTGCATAGCAATAATAAAGCTATAAACTTTTTGACCAAAAAAAAGTAAGCTACTGGAGCTTTTGTTGCCGGGAGCACAAATCCATATGCATGAATGCTAGCACAATATACACATACAGAAACACACAGTTACACACAGTTACACACAGTTACACACACACCATATGGCCCTTTACTTCGAACAGCAGCATGAGCACTTAACTTTGTCTCACCGACAAACAACTAATTGAAGTTTTTTAAATCAAGATGTAAACTGTTAAGTTCATACTATTGAATTTAATTCCAAAAGCAACTCATTGTTATTGTTGATTGATGGCTAAGGAGCATGTTTATGGTTGTTTTTCTTTGAGAAGCGTTGACACAGTTCAGAGATCAGACATAAAACAAGGTAAATCAAGTTCATTCATTCATTAATTTTGGCTGATGTTTAAAAGCTGACAGATGATAAAGAAGTGCCTGAATGAAGACAAAACATTTCCTTGGAAACATCTGCTGGGTCATGATTGATTCCAAGGATCACTGTAACCATAATGAGATCCCATCCAACTTTCATCTGATTGATTGAAACAACACTGTCAAACACTTCCTTGCTGGCCAATGCTAATTAAAAACAGATGGCATCACCCCTTTTTGGCAGGCACCTTGGAACGAGCCGTGCTATTAAGCAAGTGAAGGTATACATTATAATAGTCTATTGGCATTGTTTTCGTTCTCACAAGGGCCCATTGATTACTTGTCAAATGACAGCAGAGGATACACAGTAGATGGCTGTAGGTCATCTAGTCTGAGAGGCGCTGGTTGTTCCCAGGACCTTAAAGCATGTACACTTAGATTTCTTATTTTGAAATGGCATCAGACAAAACAGCTAAAGGTAATGGCCATCAAATTTGGACAAATTGGCAAGTGTATCACAATGAAAGTACATGAGATGAATACAATATTCTAATGACAGGGCTAAAAGAATTCAAAAGATGAAAGAAACAAAGCAGGTCCACAGAACTGAAATCAAATGCATGAAGTCCAAAGTCACCGCAAACCTAAAAGAACAAAAACTGTGAAGATGTTTGAAAATATTCACTTCTGTGGCGTTATAATCACTAATTAAGTCATGGGGGAAGGAAAAAAATCTCTTTGAACATATCTCTTTTTTTAACATAAAAAGTCTGTACAAGCATCGTGCCATTAGGAAATGCACAGATAAAGGCACTTGAGCAGTCAGCGAGACGCCTCTCAGAGTCTGCCAGTATCTCCCTGCGGGTGCAAGCAATCTTGTAGTGCTACAGCCAAAGGAGTGTGATTGAGCAGGGCGGCTCAATGAATGCAGATATATTTACTCAGTGTTGCTCAGGGAAACATCAATCTGATAGGCGACACTTCTCCCAAAGTTGGAGCATCATTGATCCGGAAAACGTGCTCTAAATGATTTAAGAGTGAGCGTTTGTGAGCGTGGCACTTGTGCACCAGCCAAAGGGCAAAGGATGTAAAGAAGGAAGATATGAAGTTTAAGTTTATTTTATAATATAAATCACAACACACCAACTGTAAACAGAATACAAATCTATGCAATAAATCATCACAGTATACCAAGCTTACCTTCACATAGCCCTGCTCAACTCATACAGTAAATGGTTTCTTTTTACCAAGGTGAAACAGCCTCAAATAATCCAACTTGATCAAGGTTATTTGTTCTGTTTCCATGACGTGATTAATATTTTCTTATGAAAAGGGATGGACTGCTTTAGACTGAATAATAAAAAAAAAAGGTGGCATCTGAGGAAATCAATAAGAATGTTACAAAGGTATTTTTCCCCATGAATTTGAATTGTAGGCACTTAAAACACTGGTGGTGTTGCAGTCGGCTGATTGATACATTTGTTTCCTTGGTTCAGGTGAGTAAATGTCTGGCAAGTATTCCTGTATTCGAGTGATTGAAAGTGGCCCAGCAGGAATCAGGTGCTTTGTGCCAGGCTGGAACACGGTGTTGTTAGGCTAACATGTGCTGTATGATTACAGTGATGCAAAAAACACTATTTTACTTTTGGTAGTACATACATTCAAGTTATGTCAGCACAATTAGAGAGGTTATTCATATTGATTTGACTAGATTAAGTGGAACAAAGGAGAGCAGTTTCATGACAATAATGTTGGTGTTGAGTATTCAGCCTGAACATTCAAATCTTCTGTGGCTCTGTTGTCATTTTTGAAACTTCAGTGATACTAGGGCATCTAAGGTCAACATATCATCGCCTCGGCTGCTTCGATTTTGACCACTTTTTTCTTTTTTTCTTTAAGTGAAATCTGTCTCAAATGAGCTCCCTTACTTTATGGGAGTGCATTATGAAATCACTGGAGTGTCCCTGTTAGAACGATGAGTTCTTACACTTAATTAAAGGAACTTTAAAAGAACTAGAAACCATATAAAACCAGAGTGTAGAGATGTTGTGGACTTCAGCCTTCTCTCTGATGTGCGTAATATTTGTGCACTATCAAGAACACTACTTTAAAAAGACACAACACCAGACCATATTGAAGTTTTTTTAAAGCCACAGCTTTTTGACAAATGCAGTCACAACCACCTGCTAAATTTAATGATCTCGTTTTCCTCTTCTAAATACGCCCTCACAAGGCTTCAAACCACACTGCTGACTTGTAAATTCTGTTTGTACATTTTCCTTGCATGACATCGAATTACTACAATGATTGCAATTCTTCTTTAATGAAAAGAACGTTTTTTTATTATTCACAAAAACATCCCATTGCATATTTTTTTTTTATCTGCAGCTCCTTCCTTTAAAACCAAAAATAGAGCACAGTAATGAAATCAGCAAACATAGTTCCCGTTAATGGTTAATTAGCAGGATGATACAGTCTGTATGAAGTGACACTTCACGCAGCAGTTCCCCTGCATCATTTCCCCAGGCTGCTGCGGAACAGGTAATCTGCTGAATCTATAAGGCTTATTACCCTCATGGAGATCTGTAAACCTGAAAAATAAAATTAAAAAAGATTGTAATACGAGAGATTGCAAGAATCTTTTGAGGATGGTACCCATAACAACACTCAATAATTTATGAATAACACTACTGTGATGAAACCGTAATCATGCCAAGAGTTGCAGCTAGCTTGGTTTCTCTCTCAGCTGCGTTGTTATGCAAGTGTTCGGCTCAGACACTTTCTCATTCACAATTCATGCTCTGCTCCTACACCAAAACCTCTCCTCTCTTTTTCTCTTCAAGAAAACTAGTAATTCCGTGTCCCAGAACACAATGTCTCCATCATATCATTTTTTGACTATTGACTGACAAAAGGCATTTTGTGTGCTCTTTGCGACATTCTCCCCCATTTGGTCTTCCTGTAGTTCTAATGCGTCACGACACAGTATAGTGGGGAGAGTGTAACAAATGCTGGCAATGCGTGATATAGAGTCCAGTGTTGCACAGGAGATCTCTTCTAATGTTGGTGGATATCTAATCAGAGCTCCACTCTCTAGTCACTGTCTGATTGCCTTCAAATTGCTTTAGTCTCCAGCAGAGTGCCGTGCAGAAAGCAGTGGGTATGATTTGAACGCCATCATTTAAATGCCCAGGGTAGCGGAAGTGAAAATCCTTACTAATGTCTAATGTTAGCATTTAAGTCTGTTTTCCACACATTGGCACTCAACAAACTGTAAAGTGAAACAGAACAGCCACGCTGCGACAAGCAGATTAAAACAAAGTATGAATGGTGGGCAGCCATCCTAATTGGCCCATTTTGTTTAAACACCCCTTAAACAAATACTCGCGTTTTTCTTTTGTGGTGTAAATGTAACATTTCAGAAAGCGAATATCGAGAAAAATTCAACACCTGGCAAGTCACGCTGGTTCGACACTGTTGTTACACAGGAGTGAAGTTTGTTGTCTCTCAGGAACTGGAGGGAAAACACACACACACAAAGAAAGCTCAGACATTCACCTCGGGGAATAAGAGTCGTCTTTCGATGGCAGTGTGAAGAGGTGCTGAGATAATAATCCACTCTGGGAGTTTGGAGCAGCTAAACAATTTCTCTGACATCATTATGTTATTATAATCACTTGGTGATGGGACGAGCAGGAGCTGAGAAAAACATGTTGTTTGTGTCCATCCATTTAAAAAATAGAAACACTAATGACAGTGATATATTTGAACAGAAAAGCAAAATCATGTGTATGGAGTTCTGTTTCAGTGATGAAAGGGACAAACAATTTTGAGGAGCTATACTGTATATGGTTAAATTAAAAAAAAACTCATGGGTACCTTTCACATGGAGATTCTGTGAAAAATATGTTATGTTTTCAAAATTGACTGTTTGCTGACAAACTGTTGCTACACCTAAGAGGCTTTCTGTAATCAAGAGGAACGAGAACCCCACTGGACGTTTTAGACATCATAGGTCATTGGTTTAAGGAAAAGCAGAGACTAAGCTTAATATCAGCAAAATCAGTAGAACAAATGGAGCTGTAGCTGGCTAGCTTAATATCACTAACTCAGAGTTGGTTGAGTCTGACCACCTCATTAAAATAAGTCAGGTTCTGGAAAAATATGGAACTGGACCCAATTGCAGTTAAAACAAAAACTAAAATATTGACTTTTCTTGGGTAAAGAAAGCCAATAAAAGGCTTACTCTTTATATTAGGGTTAGGTAAACTGAAATAAAAAACTCAAGGAGCCATGAGGAAACAGTACAGAACTCAGATAGGTAGACCAAGGGGAAACCTCTGGTCTTGAAAAATGAAGCCAATGCGGAAGTGCAAAATCATGCATAACACTACAAATTAATAAACACAGCAAAAGGGATCAAGGCTTTCAGAGCTACTACCCCCTCCCATATAGCTTTACTATGGACTCATGGATTGCACTTCGCCCATAAAAGGTCTATTGCACGCGGCCCGTCAAAGTATTTAATTTGAAACTACTTCTAAAAATAAACAATTAAGTAAATGTTAAAGTGGGGAAAAACAGTGACAGTTTTGAGTTAATTCCAAGTCCTTTAATTCATAAACTTAGCACCTGGACCAGCAGTGTGCTTTTAATGTTGTGATGAGTCATACGTTAAAACAATGAGTCACTACAGCGTCCAGCCGTCCTCCTACTTGTTGTAATCCGCGATCGCCAGCAATTGTTTGTAATCAGTTCGCCTCACGCTGCACTTCCTTGTTCTTCACACAGGTAAGAGAGGGTGAGCGCTTGATTACGTCACCCTTATATAGCCTCTCCTGGGGACCGACAAGCAACCACATTACACACTGAAACTAAATAGTCATGGGGTAATCAGACGGACGTGAGACTAACGACACAGGTGAATCCAATCAGGACAATCAAAACGGAGGGAAACCAGACAAAGGGAGGAAGTGAGACAAGAAACACTGGTGACAAGAACTACAAAATAAAACAGGAAACATGAAAGACACACAGAGAACTCAAGAATGTAACAGTAACAGTGCACACAGGACATAAAGAAACACACGGTTAAGAAGTGACAGGAAACACGAAAGACACACTGAGAGGTCAATAATGTAACACAGGACATAGAGAAAGAAAATGATAAGAAATTACGAAATAAAACTGGAAACACTAAAGACTTAACTTGGGAAATGCACACACAGGGAAATGAGAAACCAGAGATACAAATGAGAAAATAACAAGAAGAAGGAACAAACAAACTAAACAAGGGTAAATCATGACATAGGGGTGGGCGGGGAACAACCTAACGCGGGGTTAAAGGTAACATGGACATTAAACGGTGTTAAACAATGTTGAGTGGGATGTGCTTCTGGTCATGTGACCACAGTGCTGGAAGGTCTTCGCCTGTAAGGTTTTACCGCATTTGGATGTGTTTTCGCGGACTTATACCGAGAAGTGTTTTTTCTCTGCACATAAGTAAATTTCTGTATCGTGCTTGTTTGTCAATTACTGATCTGTGTGTACAAGTCACCTAATCCAACCATATGTTATCTTAATAACGTCCTTCTTGCCTAAAAAATAACATCGTTTTGAAACATGTAACCAACTTATACCCAGTGTTAGCTTGACTTGATGAAAACTTATCACAGCGGGGTTGGTTGTAGCACGGTGTTACAACTAAGTGTACTTTAGTGTACAAGGATAAGAGAGTAAAAACAACTAATGGTAGCTTGTTTTTTCCACAGAATGAGACACCCAAACCAAAATAGAAAGATAATATCCACACATGTGCATATGTATTTCTGTCTATGTATCAATCTTTCCCTATATATAGAGAGTGAGATAAATAGATATGCAATATGTACCAATATCAAACAGTATCTATTTAATCTATGTACCTTTAGTTTATAGATGTGTGTATATATATATATATATATATATATATATACATATATATATATATATATATATATATATATACATAAATTGTGCTCAAACTGACCTTTTTGTCAAGTGTTACAACTAACCCCGTGAATGGGGTAAGTTGTAACATTTCACTTTTGCCACTTTCTTTACAATTGTGCAAAAACGGTTAAACCTAGACACAAAATTCAAGTGGTTATTTGTAGCAGAGCTATGTATGTTGATTGTAAAAAAATATATATTAATCCAACCCAAATAGTTTTAATTTTTTAATCTTAAACCAAAATGTGTTAGGTTGTGCCCCGCTCTCCCCTAGAGTTATAAGATAAGATAAGATAATCCTTTATTTATCCCACAATGGGGAAATTTACATTGTTACAGCAGCAAAGATCAAAGATTGCAGACAAAAAGTGAACACAGTACAATTTAAATAAAAAAAAAAAAAAAAAAAGATCAGCTATTTGACAAAAGTGTAGTCTGTAATATTCAGTGTAACACAGACATGCACACAGTGCACATAGAGTGTAACATGTTATTGCACAAAGTGGATGGTTAAACATAATATAACATTAATATAACATTATTATTGCACAATGTCAGAGTGAATTGTCCAGTTGTGTGTGTGTGTTTTGTGATCTACTGGGAGCAGGCTTGGTTAAACAGTCTGACTGCAGCAGGAAGGAAGGACCTTCGGTATCTCTCGTTCTGACACCGCGGGTGGCGAAGCCTGCCAGAGCTGTTACAGTTCCATGCAGGGGGTGGGAAACGTTCTCCATCAGGGATGATAGCTTTGCCATCATCCTTCTGCCTCCCACCACCTCAACAGGGTCCAGGGGGCAGCCCAGGACAGAGCTGGCCTTCTTCACCAGTTTGTGAAGTCTGTTCCTGTCTGCAGCCGTAGTGCTGCTGCTCCAGCAGACCACTCCGTAGAGGATGGCTGATGCCACCACAGAGTCATAAAAAGTCCTCAGGAGTGCTCCCTGCACACCGAAGGACCTGAGTCTCCTCAGCAGATGAAGTCTGCTCTGGCCTTTCTTGTAGAGAGCTTGTGTGTTGTCAGTCCAGTCCAGCTTATTGTTCAGGTGAACACCCAGGTACTTATAAGAGTCCACTATCTCAATGTCCTTTCCCTGGATGTTCACCGGTGTGGGAGAAGTGGGTCTGCGCCTGCGGAAGTCCACCACCAGCTCTTTGGTTTTACTCGCGTTGATCTGGAGGCAGTTCCGTTGGCACCAGTCCACAAAGTCCAGGTTGAGTTCTCTGTACTCCCCCTCGTCCCCATCAGTGATGAGGCCGACAATGGCAGAGTCATCAGAGAACTTCTGCAGGTGACAGTTGGGTGTCTTATGGGAGAAGTCTGCAGTGTACAGGGTGAAAAGAAAGGGAGCCAAGACAGTCCCCTGTGGGGCCCCTGTGCTGCAGATGACCCGGTCAGACACACAGTCCCGTGTCCTCACATACTGTGGCCGGTTGGTCAGATAGTCCAGGAGCCAGGATGTGAGGTGCAGGTCGACTCCTGTGTGTTCCAGCTTGTCCCTCAGAAGCATGGGCTGTATGGTGTTGAAAGCACTGGAGAAATCATAGAACATGATCCTCACAGTGCTCCCAGCCCTCTCCAGGTGTGAGAGAGATCTCTGCATGAGGTAGATGACAGCATCATCCACCCCGAAGCCTGGCTGATAGGCGGACTGCAGTGGGTCCATTGATGAGCTCACCAGGGGGCGCAGATGGTGAAGGACCAACCTCTCCAAGGTCTTCATCAGGTGTGACGTCAGTGCCACTGGCCTGTAGTGGTTGAAGTCCTTGGGGCGGGAGATCTTTGGCACCGGTACCATGCAGGATGTCTTCCAGAGCTCTGGTACTCTCCCCAGCTTCAGGCTTAAGTTGAACATTTTATCCATACTACTGTACCATTCATACTACATAATGGAGTTGATCTAGAGTTGATAGCGTTTAAAGCCATAGATATTGTTATCCATATACTACTGCAGGTAGAAGGCTAGCTTGTTATCAAGACTTTATCTTTAATTGGATCCTGATTATATTGTTCATTTTTTGATTTTCACATCTCTATGATACTACTATTCAATCTTACTCGGGGGCTTTGAGTTTGTGAGGGTGACAACACAGAACTTTTATGAACAGAGCCTCTCCCATGATGAACAATGACAGATGTTTCACCTGTTCAGTAAGCCAGTATCAGTGCAGCCTTACATTTTGAGGTGTAACAGCTCACTCTCACTCCACTCGCAGAGGTTTTGGACACTGTGGGGACACTCCATGCAACTAGAGCACGCAAACCAAGGGGAAGTGTGTAGGGAGAGGGTGTAGGGAATGTGTTTTTACAAAGGCCGAAAATGATGGGCAACATGTTTGAACCATGAGACTGTAGACTTTCTCAGTCAAATTGTGAAAAGCTATAAGTCTGACATGTTTGATCATCTCTCATTTAACACCCCTTTTCATTTGTGTCAGTAGGCTCTGTGTGTAGAAACAAAAAAAAGTGATTTTGGTGATCAATGGTCCCCAACTGGCCCTAAACCCATCCATTCCCCCTTTCCTGCTGCTAACACTGACTTGTGGACATTTTTGCATCCTGACTTCCCAAGAGCTGGATGACTGAGCAGTTGCTCTGAGTGTCTTAAATGCAGTATGTGGTTTTAAAAGAGTGCTTGTTGACAGCCGGTGCATCTTTTGCAGACACATGACACCTTAGTGTCAATGCAAATAGACATCTGAAAATGGAGATTTTCTTCACAGACAGACACACACACACACACACACATACGCACACACGCACACACGCGTGCGCACACACACACACACACACATACACCCACACAAACTACGCAAATAGCTGCTTGATTTTACATTTTAATTTAATTTGTCCGGAGATGTCCCAAGGCTGCTGCGGCCCTATTGACTGATCCCCAGGCTGCGACCTTTAAGACAGACATGCAGCGCTAATTAATCTTTGCAGAGGGATACATTCAGAGGTTGAAACCAACACATAACACCGGAAGCCCTCTGCAGAGACGCATACATATCTCACCTGGAGAAAATGCTCAAACACTTACGGACACATTCTGGCAGCAAATGTGTGTAAGTAATACTCCCTGAGCTGGGAGCTTTAAGGAGAGGTTGAACTGATAATAAAGATTTAAATAAATGTCAAGTACAACCCGTGCTATATCTCAGGGATATAATATCTCCGGGAACAGTCGGCAGAGAAATTCATGAGACAAATATTTGCACCCAGAGATAAAAGTAAAGAGCCTGGGATTTGAGTCCTACACCTCGCTGAGCACTGCTGGTTTGGTATTCATTTCCCAGCTGGATGAGAGCAGAATTTAGTGGACACATAGATTATTCATCTGTGACTCCACTACAACCACTTACAGCCTTACATCCAAACAACAGAGCAGAATGTAAAAGTGTCTACAACGAGCTCGCCGATTGATGTGAAGTGTGTGTGATATATAAGTAGCAAATGCACTGTTCAGAATAGAGAGAAGTCAGGCTTGTTATGGGAGTAAATCATTATTTTACAGCACAACTTGATTTTGTTATTTATAGAGCAGGATTGGCAGGAAACACAGCATCCACCCAATTCCATTTTTGATGGGATCTGGGGATTCTTAAGTGAGTGTGAGTGATGGACTTAAAACACAGATGAATAACTGATGGCGGAAAAACAGCTGAAAATGAAAGCATAAGCTCAGGAAACCTTCTCGCTCCCTATACCTCCCCTCCCGCTCTCAGATGTTGCCCTCGCTGCTTCAAATGCGGCAAAGCATTTTCAGTGAGTTACCATAGAGATGATTATTGCAGTTGCTGTTCTGAAAATTTGGCTCAAAACCTCAGGGACAGTAACAGCATGGAAGATATGCAGAGCGAAGGAGAAAAGATAAATAAACAGACGTGCTTCAGAGAATGTATGAAGAGGTTTTCTTGGGTCAAGAACATCAAGAACAGCCCGTCTACAAGAATTTTAGATTATATTAATATTAATTTTGCTTTTTTGGAAGGTGGTTGGAGAATGTTCACTCTGCTTCTCCCGAGTAGTTATGTTTATTTATGTTACAAGAAGCTACATCAGATATAAAGTAACTGGGCGGGGGGTGGGGTGGGTGGGGTGGGGGGGGTCGTGTCAGGGCAGTGAGGTCTTGTTTCCCACTTTTGTCCATGTGCCCTTGAGGACGACACTTAACTCAACAGCTCCTCTGGAGACGCACAGTGGTCAACAGCTGAAGACTGTGCTGGGCTGCTCCCAAGCATGAACGTGTGCAACTGTCCCATGAATGTTAAACAGGGTAGAGCTGGGAAGAAGAGCGAGCTTGCTCAGCTGCTAGTCACAGACAGATAAATGTTTTTGTTTTTTTTAAATAAAGAAGAGAGACTCAAAAGCAGTAAGACTTTCAATACCAACTTTAAAACATAGAGGAAGTATAGTCACAAGCCAGACTATTAAAAAAAAAAAAAAAAGAAGCCAAGCTGGTCAAATCAGAATGGCTTAATAACTTTTTTTGTGTTGTTTTGCATTTTGATCTTCTGTAAAACACTCAGTCTACATTTATATAACATGTGCTATACTCATAATTAAATAATTATTGATAATAGAGTTGTATAACACCAGAATATAAAGGGGTGTCTCTGACTTTGGAGGATTTCAAGCTAGTATAGCTGCTATTGTTACACAAATAATAACAAGTGTAATGGCAGGTTGTTTATACTGTCACGGTTTGTTGCACACATGCACAAGACAAATACGACTAAGTGGAGAAAACAGGCAGTCACACATGGCCGTATCCACACATCCAGTCTGCGATAATGCTCGTAACTGTTTGCTAACCACTATTCAACAACAATCCAATAAGAAGAAGTAGACACAACAAAACACACAAAGACAAAGAAGTAACATACACTAGCCAGAAGATACTGCTTCTTCTTTAAATCAGTTGTGTAGGAAAACTTTGGGTTGTCAGTGCAGTATGTCATTGGAAACACATGAAACATGCTAATGAAGAAGAAGGCTAGAAGGCTCACTCAGTTTTTGAAAAGCCTCTGGGTGTGAAAGCAGAGTGGGTTGAAGACATTTCCAAAGCTAATAAAGTTTTAAGGCTATGTGCACATGTGCAGCAGTAGAGGACCCCTGCCTCAGGTGTGTAGTAAAAAGGGCCAAGCCTTGTTCAATCAGAGAAACCTGGTCTTGCTCTTTTCCTGTTGAACCAAACTTGTACGACCCCAAAACCTCGTTATGAAGCGAACCATGACCCCAAGAATAAAGTGTCACATTTACAGCTGTTCCATAGTCCTGGGTGCAATAACCTGCTTGAAGGCCAACAACTGAAAATGAACTGCTGGGTCTCTACTTTCCCCAGGTTCTTCAGGTTTGCCGTGCCATATTTGATTAGCAAGAATGTAGTGTATGCAAAAATATGACCTTTAGGTCTAAAGGAAAGAGTTCAACATTTTGGGACATATTGTACAGTATGCATGCATACTTTGAGTTTGAGTTTGAAGTTTATTTCGGACATGTGAAATAAAAAAACAAAATAAAAAAGCGATAAGAAAAGAAAACTTAAAAAAGGAGACAGAAAAAAGGAATAGAAAGTAATGTGTACTTTGTTTTTTGATGTTGTTGTTGACAGTAAGATTAAAATGATTGACCGCCTCTACTTCCATTTCTGTACATGTGATGTGGTTAGCCTAGCTTAGCATTAGACTGGAATCTGAGGTAGACAGTTGGCCTGGCTCTCTGCAAGGTAAAAACAAATGGGGGGATCAACACTTTGAACACACGATTATTCTCATTCTCTTGAAATAGTCATAGAAACAACAAAGTAGTGGTTATGACAGTTTTTGGTGTTTTTTCTTTCCCACAGTACTGTACCCTGTCCCTGTATCATTGTATCTCCCTGCAGAAAGCAACTCCAAATGTGTCAGACTATTCCTTTAAAACTGGGTTTTGACACATAGCTCCAGGACACACCAGCTGTTATTGTGACAGTATTCCCTTACCCCCCCCCAAACAAAGTAACACTTAAACACATTACCACAAACCAATTACCACACAGTGAATCATTGAGTTCTCGGGGCCACAGGGGGTCTTAGGCCCTACATTAGTTGGAGCCTGTTCCCGATAGGTATCAAAAGCAACAAACTGCCATATACAGTATGGACCCCCCCCCCCCCCCCCCCCCCCCAACCCCCACACACACCTCATTTAGACACGAGACACACAACCAGTTCAGACTGCTGTGTCAGTTAGTTCTCCCTTATACCTCACTGTGAAGCTGCTGTGTTATAAGACTCCCTGTAGGGTTTAAGGCCAATGAAATTATTCCATTTTTCTTCCCTTTTTCTGGCATCAAACCCGTGACCTTTAAATCACAGGAGATCCTCTCTCAGCTTTTTCCAGTGTTGTTATACAGGAGCTGCTTCCTCCTTGGATTTAAGTCAAACTATAGAGACTCCCTAACGTTCCTACACTGGCATTAAATTTAATAAAAGCCCAACACAGAGAAAAGCATAAATCGGGTTTATTCCAACATTAGTGGGTTTGTTGTGATCTCTTGAGGTGTGATGGATAGGCAGCCGCGAGGAGATGCTCCACAGCGATCTGCTTTAAAGAACTGAACGTGCTGCTGGAGAAGATCCTCGCCTTTTTCTGATGAGACTCCAGGCTGTTTGTTAGACATTATGTGGATATTTAAAAAAAAAAGCAACATTCTTCAATCTGCCTCTTATTTCATGGACATGCACATGCAAAGTACGCTTACATCAGTGCTGGGAATACATTAATCAAGAGACTTCCTCAGCCAGCTTCTGCTTTCACTGTCCTCTTCAGCCATCCCTTTTAGCTAAACAGAACATGAAGGGCCAAGCTTGCCCACAAAACTGCCACAAGTGGATCAACACATCCACAGCTGAATGGTATTTCTACAGGAGCCTATCTGGTTCATTTTTAGGGTCAGGCTGTTGGGTTTATGACCTAAAAGTTGGTAAAATTGTTGCACATTATGATCTGCATCATGTTCTGCAGCTTCTCAAGTCAACCTAAGGCATCGCCCGGAGCTGCTAATCATGATAGGTGAAGAGATACATCCGTCCCCCGGCTAACCCGTTTGTAAACTAAAACTGTAATAAACATTAAGGGATCAGAAGAACCTGCATTCATTGTACATTACTTTAATGCTGGGGGAAACCTCCACAACATCAACAGTAGAATGGAGAAGACTTGTGTATCCATGATCATGCTTTTGTGTTGTTTTTGGGGGGGTTGTGGGTTGGGGGGGGGGGGGAGGTATTGGCATGAAAAGAGATGATTGGATGATTTTAAGTTTGTTTTTTCATGACATGGTGCAGAGGCACACATATGATAAGACCTGTAATAATCCTGTCAGCTTTCATATCCATGTCAGTCCTGTTTCCTTTCTCTTTTTTTTTTTTTTTGCAAACGCATTTTATGGCTGACAAGCGAACTAAAGGCCACCCATGTTCAGATCACAGCGTAAGCCGCTCGCACATCAGAACTTATCTTTTTTTTCAGGATTAGCCCACACTGCTGTCCTTCCCACTGGGAGGAATCCTGATGAGGAGCCACAGCACCGACTGGTCGGACATGATAACCCAGCATGAGCTCACCATTACAGTCATTACAGGGCTACCAGCAGAGGCGCTTAGAAAGTCATTCCTCATTTTTTCCACAGTGCTGCGAAGACACTATTTACAATGGGTTATAGGCTAATCTAATGCCTTACTTGTGCCTTATATATTTAGGTTATAGTTATAATGCCATTAGCAAGTCTATTTGAAGGCACTCTTAACAAAGCACTTCAGAGTCTTTTGCTTTACACATAAGACATCGAGAAAAAGAATAAAGGACTCATTAAAAACATATTGGTGGAAATAAATGTAATTATCAGGTGCTTTTCTAATAAAGGGTCACAGGTCCCACACCATCTAGGCCAGGGTTATTCAACTATATTGTTCAGGGGGCCACATTTTCAGAGAGCAAAGGACCTGAGGGCCAGGCAAGCAAGCCCACCACAGCAGTACAGTGTGCAAAGCCGTTTCTTTCCATCAACAACACAAGCTTTTGATAGGCTGCGAGGACAGGACCAAAGATGGTCTATTAAACGGGAGCGCTCTGCTGTTTTTTTTTTAAACACTTTACTGCGGCAACAATGACAGTCATTCACGAGTTTTCCCCCTGTTTATAATTTATTCATTTTTTAATTGTAAGTACAACTGATGTCATCCGGGGCCGGAGTTTGGCCCCTGGGCCGCCAATTGAATAGGCCGGATCTAGGCCATCAGCAGAATGATATGCAATTATGAATGCTGAGGAGTCATCACGTCTTCTTAAAGGGTTATATATCAGGCATGCTTTGCTAAATGTCAATAAGATGTTGATGAATGGATTCGAGTCCAGATGCTAAGCAGCCTTTTCCAAACACAACAAGCTCAGACAATTTGTTTCATCAGCTGTTACTATAGCAAGAGTGATCCTTTGTGAACACAAGATGTTCTGTCATTGTCATAAGAGTCCAAAAAGTCTGGTTTCCATTTGAATATTTTACTTTTTTTTTTTTACCTTTGTTCTTCTTCTGCCATGTGATATTCTCTCCTGTGGACCTGTCAAGAAAAACTAAAAAAAAAAAAAGTTTCTTAATAGTTACATAGGCTACTTAAACGCTTCTTTATTAACTCTATTTTGTCATGAATATTAAATGTTGTAGAGCAATTTTTGCAGCGGCTTATTTTGCTATTTAAAACTACTGTTTTAATTTATAGACTTTGTCATTTTATTGTCACTGTATTTGTTTTTCTGCAAGTTATCTTAAAATTAAACTCCATCAAGAAAATCAAAGTCATCAGATAGCACACGAATAGTTTAAACTATATGCTATGCAGTTTAAGCATTTGTTCGTCATTTATACCTTGCACATTTAGACATGAAGAAATTACAAAGTGAGTAGGTATTTGTCAGGTGACTTTTGTTGCGATCATATTAAAGCACAAAAGGATCATGGTCAATTTGACTGACGGGTGGGCACTTAGCAGCTGTTAGACAAGAGGCTAAAAGCCTTCCTCAGCTCTCTTTGCCTGTTACTCGATTGATTGTAAGTTAGGTATTCTGTCATTATGGGGACTGCCATTGCTGGGCTTCATAATGCATCTTCAGAAATCAATGGGTGGTGTCACATAGACTACTTCTAGGTTTTATACACTCTATGAATAAAGGCGTTTTCTACAACATAGAAACATCTGTCAGAACGTCAGCAGCTTGCTCTGTATGAAGCGTTGTCTTTTGTCCTTTTTATCATCCTAAGCCAGACAAATAAAACCAATCCTGTCTGAAGAAGAAACCAATCCATGGGTGACTTGAAAAAAAGAATAGGGCTCTGTTCCTGGATCCCTATACATCCTCTCCTCTGTCCTCGTCTCTGCCCTCGAGTCCCAAAGCAATCTAAAGCCTAGGCGTTCTATTAAAACAATACTGTCTCATGCAAATTGCTACAGTCAAGCCCCTTGGTTTTATTTCTCCTCCCTACCACTGCTCTCCAATGCTTTAATGGAGATAGCGCGCAGCATCAGGCGGGATCAATGGTATCAATGAAACAATCTGACAATGATCGCTGGGACTTTCAGGCTAAAAAGAGCGATGTGTGACATCAAATGGATGAGCTCTCCATCGAGCTGCTGCTGCCAACAAACAAGGTAATTACACAGAGGGACGGCATATCTAACTAACCTGCACCTGTTCACCTTTCAGACTGCACAACTTTTTACAAAAACAGCAACTTAATTATCCTAATTGGCAGGTGGCAGCTCGTGCTATTGTTACATTTCAATGACAATGTTAATGACCAGCGCAGACTCATCCCCTGACACAGTGTAAAAAAAGGAAAAAGGAAGAAGTGCTTACCTCTTAACATAAGATTGATCTGGTCTGTTTCATTAGCAGACTCTTCATTTGACTGATTTACATGCCCAGCATTTTGGCTGCCTCTCCTCACATACATTAGTCATAAGGTGTTGCCTTGTGTGTGTGTGTGTGTGTGTGTGTGTGTGTGTGTGTGTGTGTGTGTGTGTGTGTGTGTGTGTGTGTGTGTGAGGGCACCTGCAGAGCACACCGTTGAGTTCATTAGGACTGCTGTCTGTCTGCTCCCAGGAATACTCCTGTTTCTTCAGCTCAGTGGATTGACTCGCCTGAGGACGACACACTCCTTAGTAATGAGGCCTCTGCTGTAGGTGGGTCTTATTCCAGCATTCATATACACATATATATAAAAGTTAACTCTTCTGGCCTGACAGGATTAATTGTCAACTCGAGGTTTTCAGTTCTTTTGGCCAAATTTGATGAAGTCATATCTGAATACACATTTCCGTAAAACGTAAATTAAGCACAAGGCCAAACACGATTTAGTGGTCTAAATAATTACAAATTCTTTCAAAGCAGAGCTTGGTTTCATGAAGCTCTAAGCATGCACGCTTTCATACATGTTACTTACAGTTGTTCGTCAGGGGTATTGGGTTATCTGCATTTGTTTTCTAGAGATCTCTATTTAGTCCATATCTCCAGAGTTGCAAAATCACAAAACAAACATTGAAATAAGCGTGGGCAATAGTAGAATGTCATGTCGTGGTCTGACCTATCAGAGTGAAAAGTATACTGTCCTGTTCTGCCAGGATATGACCATGATATTACAAGAAAAACAAGCGTTTTTATGCTGAGATAATGAGACAAATGAATCAATTATAATGGGAAAATTAGCTTTGTTTTCCTGAGATAACGACAAAAAAAGTTTTGAGATCTCAAGAAATCCATGTAATACCTGTGTTTCCTAACCTACAGGTTGTGATGAAGATGTCTTCTAATGAATGACTGTAACCCTGAATTGTCAAACTTTACAGCTTAATTTCTGGTTCAGTTTCAGAGGCGTTTTAAGAATATGTTTCATCACCATCTTGTAATGGATACTGTATGTTCCTGAGATACAAGGTGTGTATTATCTTTACTAATATAATGCAGGGATAACACACAAACAGGTTTTGGAACGCATGCTAATATTGAGAATACTTAATTTCACTACCTTATCATTGTGTACGTGCTATTATACACTCATCTACTGCTAATTACATAATAACTAAGGCTTAAACGAGGACTTAATGTGAATTTTCCAGTCATGCAAAGAGGAGGATATCTCCAACCTCTCTTCCAAAATGCTGCAGATCAAGTGCAATCTTTTTTTTTTTTTTTTAATTTTAGCTATTATCACCCCTTAGAAACATTGACATATTTAGCAAAAAGCTAGGTGAAGTATAATCTGCTGTGGACAGCTTGACTGTTTTGTTTTTCTTTTCAATACTTTTGCTATCAACAATGACCGCAACCAGTTTTCATTTCTTTCTTCTGCTTGTTGTTTTGTTTGACCAGACGATGATGATTATATTATTATATACAAAAAACTTTTAAGCCCAGCCTAACCAATAACTACTTGTTTGCCAGGTCAAACGCTTCAGGATGACTTTGTTGCGGCAGTTTAAGTTTGTTTAACCTTAGTGACTTTAGCTGCAATATCATTTTTATAAAGTCTCAACGCTGCAGCCAAACACCCCCTGAAGGCAAACACTGGCCTCCTTCACATCTCGCATAGGAGTCGAACCAAAGCAGAATACAGGTTGGCAACTTCAGTGTGAGAAGTTCTTCTGAGCCTCTGAACAAATAAGCTTTCTGTTCCACTGTCACTCAGTATGTTAATTCACTAATGCAGATTAAAAAGTAATTGTTAACAATGTGTACACTGAATAATCTGCCTCGGCTGACTGCTGTGCTGCAGATAAGAGTGTGCAGTAAAGATGTCCAGTGTAGGGCATTAAATGCTTCATTACACTCTTTTGTTCCTCTTGTGTTTATTAAAAAGAGATTCAGCAGGAGCAGAAGCGACTGTAACCTTATCTTCTTCTTTCATTTTCCTCCACTAATTACGCCCCGTGTGCAGTTATAAGGTGTTAATTTAACATATAGCTCGTACATGGAACTCAGAGGTTTGTCTTAATTAGAGGCTAATATGGAACTTTGCTCCGAATCGTCACACAGGCTGCATGCTCACAACCACAGCTAATATATTACTCCTTATTTTCCAAATCTATTTTTTTTCTCAATGTGAAACTTTAAATAAAACATCATGTATAGAACATTTTATCTGAGAGCTGTAACAGCAGTGACAAGTCAAATAAACATAAAGTAAAAGCCTTTGTCACTTGTGCATTTTCCTGACAATGTCTAGAACATTTCCGACAACCTGCCTTCAAAATCTTCCTGAGTTGCTTGTTCACATATGTTCCTGGTGTGACAGTTTTTCCCTGTCGGATGCAGGATGTAAAGCCTCATCACCCCCCCTCCCTCTTGCTCACAGTGAATTTTCCTGAATATTAGACTATACCAGCTGTGTTCACAACATCTGCTCATCCGACTTCTTCTGGACATTTTACTCGGGAGCTGGCAGGAAAAACAACTCAAAGGTAGTGAGGCAGATTTGACATTTGGAAGCCAAAGTTAACACGGTCAAGTAAGTCTATGGAGCAGATATCTGATATTAATCAGAAGAGAGAAAGAAAAGCATGAAGTTCTCACTATAGGATGAAAAATAAATAATGTCTGATCTTTATATTACCCGGTTTAATTCACCTGTTTCTTTTCATGTTTGATGCTACAAAATTGCGAAAATACTACAACTGCTTAACACATTTTAACCGTCAAAATGTCTGTTTTAAAGGGGACATATTATGAAAAATCCACTTTTACAGTGTTTATGAACATATATTTGGGTAACCTGAGCGTCTACCGACCCACAAAATGTGAAATAAATCCATCCAGTCCGTTGTTTGCGGTCTGCATAAGTCCCACAACACAGACAAAAGCGTTCGGTTTCAAATTTGCTCAACTTGTGATGTCACAGTGGGATTCTGGTGTAAAAAATACCCTCCCCTCCCCTGGTATCTCCTCCAATGGACTCCACCCCCAGTCTAGAACAAAACTTTTGCACAGATCTGACATTTTATTCTCGCTACAGAGGATTGATGTCTACCGAGAAAACTTAGGCGGGGGGGGCTCATAGTTTAAAGAGACACAAACACCAAAACAGAGCGTTTGGAGAGAGCTGGTTTATACAGGGTCACAAACCTCATCTGGTGCTTGATTCATGTTATATTTAGACCACAGCACAGATGTTTCATTTAGACCACAGGGGACTGTTTGAAAAGATGGAAAGGGGGTATAATATGTCCTCTTTAACTTCTGTTTCAATATTGAACATCATTTGATTACATTTTTTTTAAAGAATTATCTTTTGGGCTTTTGGCCTTTATTTGTTAGGAGTGGATAGAGCAGGAAATCCGTAAAGAATGGGGAACGACATGCGGGAAAGGAGCCGCAGGCCAGACTCGAAACCTGGGTTGCCCTACCCGGAGAACCACAACCTCCGCACATGGGACGCAACCCAACCTCCAGGCCATCCGCGCCCCCATTGGAGAGACAATAAAACTGTTGTTGAATGAGCATCTCTGTGGTTCCAGTCTTATGTTACTCAGTGAATTATCCTGTAAATATAAAGGTGTTGTGTTCTCAGCATATAAGTAAAATATTTCATGTATACTTGTTTTGAAAATGTTGGACACATCGACCTGCAGCTTATAGCATACAGACTTTATTCGCCCTGAAACTGACTTCGTGGGCAAGTCCTTTCCCTTGATTGTGGATATCAAGTCTCTCTCCAGTCTTTTTACAATTTGAACTTTTAAATCTTTCAAAAAGGTCTTGTTTTTAAGCTTCAGGTCTTCCCAGGGCTCATTTATGCACCATTGACTCCTGCCTCACAGCTACACACTATTCCTCTTGTTGCAGAGTAGTTTCTAGTCAAACAGATGAGGTTAAAATAAACGCTAGAAAAGCATCCTAGATTTCAAATTCAATCAACTCTGATGTATTTAACGGTTTGTAAGTCATGGCAAGAACCAGATGTTTGAATTTACACGTCAAGCAATTTTCACCTCACCTCCTCTGCAGGTAATTAACTCCTATACGTTCGACATGGCACAGGCAGTGCTGAAAAGCCAGCACACGCCCACGCCCACTCACAACATGCGGCACCTTTCTAACCACTGCTTTCTTCACACGTGACGTTTTGTGTTCATGTAACTGCACACAGGCAGAAAACCCAGAGACAGACGAGTTCAGAGTATAATGAGACAACATCTGTTTGATAAAAGCATAAAAACAAACACAGCAGGAAAGTGATATGAGAAATATTTCTTATTGAGGTGGACAGCCAGTGAAATGAGTGATGGATTACAGCAGGAGGAGAATAACAGAACCGAACAGATCACCAAGGTTACCATGGCATCCTTCTACTCAGCTGTCGACATTTTGTGGAGGAAGAAAAAAACAAAACATCTATAAAGCTTTTACACTGTGTACAATGAGCTTTTTTTTTAGAATTCCATTAAGACACTATATTTTATTCTTTCTTTGTGTGCAAGTTACAAGTTCATGGCAGAAATTACAATATAAACACTGTATGTGCGCATCATGGTTGAAGTAATCGGGGTTTTACAGCTACTGTTGGGGCTCATCCACCTCCAGAATCCGGCTGTTCTTCTCACTTTTCAGGGCGGGGGGGGGGGGGGGGGGTAAAAGGTCGAGATGCCTTCTTGCACAATTTACAACATCTTCCTCTTCTCAAACTCCTGCAGAGATGGACAACAGAGGGAGAGAAGAAGAAGACACCACATGAAACGAAGTAAGATAGACAGCAGTGAATGATTTATTCATGCAGAATTCACACGGCTCTGTTTTTGATCCCATGCATCACATCTGCAGTTAAGGCGGGGGTGGGGTGGGGGGGGGGACAGACGCAGCTCCAGCTTTAGAGAGAGAGCCTGTTGTTGTTTTTTTTTTTTTTCCTGGAGAGTGCAAATCATGTCGCGCTGTACATGTCAGTAAGTTCCAGTAGTTAACATTAAAACAGCTCACTTCCTGTGATTGTTAGAAGCTACACACCTGCAAAATAATGAAAACAATCTGATTTATGTGAGGTTACGGTTGCTGTGTTTATCAACACAGTCCATGCATGTGACTACAAATGAGGACGCATTATGACAGCCATTAAAAAAAGGGCTGTGGCTATTTACATATTCAATTTGGAAAATATCACACAAACCGCGGGATGATAGAATATGTCGTTCCCCTCGGATTTTTCCATTCCAGGCGAGGAAAGTAACTTAATGCAAATGTCATTTATCAGGTCTACAGAACACACAAATGCTTGTGCACATGTCGGCCCCATCCCTCTGTGATCTGCGGATACCTTAAGGTCTACTGCCACCTTGAGGAGGAAACATTTCCAGGATTCTGAAATGTTTGAGAAGAAGCCTCGGCCTCTCTCAACCTCGTCGTCCTTTGAAGGACGCAGCGAATGAGGACACATTTTGATGAGAGTGAGGCCTTGGTCACTGGATTAAAAAAAAAAAATTGCTTAGAGATGAGGTGCAGTATGAGCACACGGTTCAGTATTTAGGGACAGAGCTTTAGAGGAAATGAGGACAAAAAAAAAAGAAAGAGGTAAAGGGACAGGAAGAGTGGCATGGCTAAAGGATGAGGAGGTTATTTGTGACATAAGCAGACAGATTCTTTGTTGGTCCAGGACAGCAGAGTTACTCAAGGCTACAAGACAGAAATCACGACACAAAGAAAGGTAAGAGCAGAGTTCTTGGTGACAGAGAGGTGGGAAAAAAAACCCAGACGTTTTTGTGAGACAGACTCTTGACAAGACAAGGGGGGGTGTAGGAAGGTGGGTGGGGGGAGTAGAGGTTGCCACTCAAAGAGAGACGGATGAAAATACCAAGAAGGACTGAGGAGAGAGGAAAAAAACAAAACAAAAAAAGACATGTAGGAAAAGCAACACATTTACAAGCTGGCAGTGACAACAGCTTTGACACACATGAAGCCTGGAGTGAGCCGCTGTAAACCTGGTGTGCGATCTCTTTTCACTTGTTTTTTTTTTTTTTTTTTTGAGTTTTGGAATTCATTACGCAAACAAAAACTTCACATTCTGTTTGACGGCACACATCTGTCTGTTCATGTGTGCACGCCTGCTGTGCTGTGAATATTGAGCAGGATGGAATAATGCGATCTGCTGCGACGATGAGCCACAGATATTTTGTAAACAAGTAAAAAGTTCCTAATTATTCAACCCTGCACACGATCGAGGTCCTTCTCAGATAAACACGTGTTTTCTGATATCCGGTCCTTGCACCAGTGGCACGGAAAAATCCTCAAAACTCCAAATCGAACTATTATAGGCCACGATATACACGAGTGTTAATGTGAGTGATGTTTGTGTTTAGAGTTCGGTCACTTAAGGTAAGGTGTCAGTCTACCCGTTTCTACCTGTGGTTTCCTTCATAGCTTCAAAGTGGGCGGGTTAAGTAGAGAAAAAAAAATGACATCACATACTTTTATTGACACTCGGGAGATCATTTTATTCCAGTCCGGCGTCTGCTTTGGTGCCGCTTGCCTTTATTAGCAGTTCAATCAGATATTAAAAATGTAAAAAGAATGACTTCATAGTTTCATTTTGGATTTAAACTTGTGTTTTCTTGTAGAATAGTTTCTATCATGAAGTGCACTGTCTGATTTTTCTTGATCACATTACTGTTGAATTTCGTTTCTCTAACTGTCTCGTGTGTATTTGACCTCATGTATGTACTGTATGTGTGTATGATTGAGTTATTTGTATTTTGATGTTTTTTAAAGGCCTATCTAGAACATTTACATCTTAGTGAGGTTAGAGATGCTTTGGTGTGAGGAATACGTTTTAAAAAGCAGCATACTTGTGCCAATAGGAGTATATATAATAATAATAATAATAATGTCAAGGGCTTCACCCCAACAAAACCCAGAACAAGAACCTACATGTGATTACAAATTGTTTGTTGTTGAGGCCGGAATTAAAAGCAAAACATGCAAAAGTAGATCAAGTTTCTATCAAAGTACTGACTAAAACTTTAAAGCTTTTCAGCGTATTAAGACACAGATTGTTTCAAAAGGACACACGATTCCCCCTAGTGGTGTAGTACTTCAAATCGGTCTTGGTGTCAAGACCACTTTTTGAAGGTCTCGGTCTCGTCTAGGAATCGAAAGCATCTTTACTCAATCTTGTCTCGGTCTCAGACTGGGTGGACTCTAGGTTTTAAATCAAGACTGGTCGAGACCACCACTGACAGGCTATTTTTCCACGTCATTACTGGGATTAGAAGGAACACGCCCCTTTCTAGAACAACGAATAACTTCAATTCATTTGTAGTTTGATTTTTTTTATGACACGCCCTCTGCACACAAGATGATGATTTTTCATGGTCTTGGTCTTTGTCTTGGCTCGGTCTCGATCCCTAAACGTCTTGTTCTTTACTTGGTCTTGGAGCACTCTGGTCTCGGGTGTGTCTCGTACTCAGTTAGTTTGCACTAATTCTCACTTCCTGAATTCCTGCACCCACTCTTTAAGAGTGTCACCTTGCACTTTCAGTAAACTCAGTGCTGTGACAGAGTGAAATCAACTCTTCCTTTAAATGACAACACTTTCTTATGAACCTGTCAACCAGATGTGCGTGGTACAACACTTGGGTTTTGATTAAAAAATAAAAATAAAAAAAAAACAAGACCTGAAGCCTGTCATCATATTGTCTGCTCTTTCTTTACTCACACCGAATTGTCAAATAGCTACAAGTTATTATTTCAGCAGAGACAGTGGCCTCTATTAACTACACCGGCAAACTACATCCTGTTTCCTCTTAAACCCAGTTGGCAGGGTGCATCTGTAATCATTATTATGATAAATATAGCGCGAGGATGTGTTTTGGGGAGGACAAAAGCATGTTCAGCAGTGTTTGTTAAGGATGATGATGTACCACTCGGGGGTTAAGAGCTTTCTGACTGTCTGGCGTTAAAACATTTCCTTGACTGGAATCATCTATAAATACCAACACGCGTCTTTTTGTTCCGCATAAACATTTGATGATGCACAAACATTCTGTTTTAAAGTTACTGCGAAGGAAAGCGCAGCACACGTCTTTTAGTGTTCAGTCTAGAAATGGAAGTTATTCTACAAGTTAACGCTTGCTATGTACATATTTAAAGAAAACACTGCACTCTGTACTGTATTCAGTTAGTTACTTATCTCTCTCACTTGAAGTGAAGATGCATGGAGCATCATTTGCTGATTTTCAACACTCATGTGGAGTCTCATGCAGGCCGGTCAGTGACACTAGAGAGATGCTCTGCAGCACCCAGACACCGGGGTCATCGTCATTTTTCTGCCCACACACACACAGAGCCTTTAACTCTGCTCGCCTCTCCTACATGCTATTGCGTCAATTACAGCGATCAATGGAACTAACAGAGATGCATGAACACAAGAGTGCAGCGAAAATGAACAAACTGCGTCGCATGTTTTTCATCATTACACACAATGATTATGAATTAAACTTCGGGAGGGGCGGAAATGTGTGTAAATCTATATCAGCGTGCAAGAGTGCCAGCAAGTGCTAATGAAAAAAATATGAGATGATGAATGGGTGTAATACATGCTTTCACTTTTTATACATCTTGTTAACAGGGTTTCCCCAGAGATAAACTGGAATAAAAGGGGTAGTGGCGCAGACTCCTGCCCTCGTCTTCTGCCTTTCTGTAACGCATATTAAAAGTTCTGTCACAACCTGACAATAGAAGGATACAAAAAAATAAAACTACTGCCTGGTAAACATCCTCACAGCTTGGTGATGAACGACTGTGCTACGAGCCTCACACCATACTTTGTTACCACATCACCTTTGCTAGACGGCTGCTCGGTTGAAGCTGCTAATGCATCGAAATAATGAAAATCATGTGCAAGGTTGACTCATGTAAAAGCTCTTTAGAATCTCATACAGCAGGTCAAAGTCAAATACTGCAGTTTATAATTGGTTTTTTGGTAATATTTGAAAAGCTTTTTTTTTGGTTAGAAGCATTTACATTTCTACATCATGCACATTTGAATGTGACAGAAATAATTTGAATAATAAACCCAGGAAGTAAAGATGAAGGGAGAAGCCGGAAGGGGAAAAAGAGACGAACATTAGTAAAAGGAAAGATGATGGATGGTAGCATTTAATAAAAAAAACATGAACAAGAAAAACATCTGAGCCTGAAGAATTTTGGGGGGGTTTGTTTGAATAATAATTTAAAAAGGCGCTCCGAGAATGTTTTTGTATGTTGTGAACGCAAAAGAAAGAACTGTGACTGAGAGATGATACTGAGATGAATGTGGTTAAAGAAAAGCTTTTTGTTGACAGACACATTAAATAATGCTGACTCATCTATCTGTTCATAAAGTAACATAATTGATTTTTAGTGTTCTTAGACGTCTACTACCTAGAGATTTTTTTTTCCCACGAGGGGAAATTCTGGTTATTGAGGGACATGCTTTTCACACATAAGCCCAAATGACCCACAGGCACAAACAGGACCAGTGGACATGCATTAGGAGAGAGACGTCAGAGTGGGACTGCTTCACACTGCTACACAGAGAGCGCGCCCGAGCGGTCGGGGGTTCAGTGCCTTTGCTCGGGGGCAACGCGGCACCTCTCCAGCTACCAGACCATCTGCCATACTAGGGCCCACACCGGGACTTTAACCGGGCGACCCTCCGGTTCCCAACCCAAGTCCCTACAGACTGAGCTACTGCCGCCCCCCAAAAGCTTTAGAAAACTAAAAGAGATCAGAAGTCCAATATGTAGGCTACTGAAAAATCCCTTAGAGAAGAAAAAGTCCTTCATTTGACATTCTCCTCAAGTTAAGGTCTGAAAATATGCAGTAGCAGCTCAACTTTAAGAATCCCAAGTAAAAGTAGCTTTAAGCGGTGTTCCCTTCAAAGCGTTATTATGTTAGATCATTTTCTTGCAGGAACAAAAGGACTCACCTTGAAAATAGTGCTGCCCAGCTGTGCAGGGGACATGCTGACTACGACTCCAGCTGACTGGAGGGCTGCAATCTTCTCTTTGGCACCGCCCTTTCCACCAGCGATGATGGCGCCGGCATGGCCCATCCTGCGACCTGGAGGAGCAGTCAGCCCGGCGATGAAGGACACCACGGGCTTTGCATTGGCACCCTGGACAGAGAGGAGTAAGAGAAAACGAGAAAAAAAAAATACATGAGCTTATAATGGAAAAAAATAAGAGGGGGAATAAGCTCAAAGGAGGAAAAAAAAAAAAAAATCGAGGAGCATAAAAGCAGATAAGACGCAAGAAGGAAGGGAGCAAAACAAGGTGGGGGGATTAAAATAGGGAGAATTAGTTTTCTGCACCTACATTTCATTCGTTCATTAGATATTAAACAGCCAATCTCTTCCAATTACAGAGCCCCAGTGGTAACAGGCTTGTCTAAGCGGCCATCACTGTCTCAGCCTGCATTATTAAAACAAAGGGTCAATCAAGCCATTTAATTGCATGGGTTGGTGTATGACCAGATAGGGGCTCAGACTCCTGCCATTTCATATCATCTCATTTCTGAGATGGTAATTAGTCATGCAGGCACTGATTAGCTCAGCGCCTGTCTGTGCTGCTTGCTCGTTGATGGATGTTAGGTTCAACAGTTAAGATCATTGCCAAGGTGAAGAGAGCTAATATTTCATCTTCAGCAATAACATCGTATCCAGCACAAGGGACAGAGTGTACACGTTTGTGTGTGTGTGTGTGTGTGTGTGTGTGTGTGTGTGTACCACGTAATGCAGCTAATAATTCATACTTAGGAATAACATCCTTATTGTAGAAGATGACTTTGTGTACTCATACACACACATTATGTCCCGGGCATTCAACAAAGGTTGTGGTTTTTGCAGAGATTGAATGTGGCGAGTTTCCTTCAAAAGACACTCACGTCTTCTGCTATTTCAGCTACAAAAAAAATAAATCAGTCCTGATCTGACACTGGCAGGAACAAGACAGCAGCAGCTCATCTAAACTCGGGATGACCTTAAATAATTAAGAGTAGCAGGCCGTATCTCAGACAGACAAAGATGTTGAGGACCTTGGCTGGAAAACGCACCACTAATGAGACATTAACACTTAGCGCCGTTAACGTCAAAGTGAGCGAGAGAGATGGGAGACCGACTTTAAAGTGCTCCAAAATATGTTACAAGCATCTGTGCTACGTTTTGCAGAAGTGTAAGCACAGAACAAATTAAGCAGCAGAACTCCGCTCGGTGTTCAGGAGTCGGATCACGTCCTGAATAAACAAACCACCCTCGTGTGAATCAAGTCTTAAATCTACCTCAAACGAAAGGGGTTTAATTACTCTATTAATCCCTGCATCCCTTGATACTAAGTGCTAACAATGCATACAGGGAGGGGGAGTCATACTATCACTCACTTCTCCCCGCTTTGTTTTTTGGTCTTCTGCTGTTAGCAGTTCAGATATATTACCTTAATTATGAGACCAATAGGGTAGTTCCCACAGCTCCGAGTGCCAACATGACTGGAGGAACGCTTTGTTTTATAAACACAGAACAGCCGGCTCCAAGGTGAAGAAACTGCATTCAAAAAGCTTAGAGGAAAAAAAAAAGCCTAATGGAGACACATGTACACCACTATAAAAGACAAACAGGTACGACTAAAGCCGGCATGTGTGCGCGCATGTGGAGCTTACAAACACGCCTCGTACTCGCACTTCAATCTGCGTGTCCGGTGTTGTTTCCGTAGAATTACAAGGGGTTTAGTTAAGCTCAAAAGAAACAAGCTGGTGCTGGAATAGAAGAGTGTGTGTGTGTGTGTGTGTGTGTGTGTGCGCGTGGGGGGGGAATCAGTAACCCCCCCACGGTTGCTAAGGTACTCCGACCTACTTGATATGCATGAAGCAAAATTGTAATATGGTTATTCTGTGTAAACCTATTCCTGACTTCAGAAAGCCTGTGAGGCAATGATAGGCAGACCCTTTGATACAGGTGACTTTTAAACCACATTACGTTGGCAAGAGTCGCAGACACTGATGAAGACGGAACCTTGAAATATGCCCCGCATCATAAAATCTGACAGCAGAACCGAGAGGGATGAATAAGGATTTCTCTCTCGAAATTTTGCAGAATCAAGGCAGCGGTAGATAAACAGACAGCAGTAACTCGACTGTAACACTGATGCATACAAAAATCAATAGTTCTTCACCTTCTGGTATAATGTGGCGTTCCTCAAGTAGGGGTTCAATATATTTAATGTTGCATGACACAAATCAATCATGACTGTGGACCTTTTTTTCACTGAGCAGTTTCTACTTAATGTGTCCAGTGTGGCAGAATTTGTCAAGTTAATGTGAAATGTGACGTCCTAAAAAAAAAAAAAAAAAAAAGAATAATTTTCTCAAATGGCTTCTTTCCTATGAGTGATGGTGTCATACATGGACACACATCTTTAAGATAAAGTTGAGTTGATCTCACAAGTGATTCCTGTTACCTGTTAGAAGTCTTCTCACTGGTTTGGAGGAGGCTTGTGGTCTTTCACTTGGATCATCCAAAGGCTGACCCTGAAGCGTGGGTCTGATAAAATTAATAAAGATGAGCTAAATACTACAAAAGTGTTTGCTGAAGCTTTTTGACCTCTTCAAGCCTTTCGCTCTCCATGCACCCTGGTAGTTGGTGAAGTTGTGCGAGAACACCCTACTCTGCTTCTTCACTGTTCGGGAGAGAACAGAGTTTGATTTTTAAAGACATGCACATCTGACCGTAGACGATCTGCTGAATATTTTTTTCATCGTGCTGGATTTTAACAAGTATTTGCTGTTTTAATTTGTTATTTTATTTATTTTCTACAAAGCTAAGTCAAGTAACTTGTCATATGTATTTCTGCACATCTTAATGAGTTCTCTCCTGGTTGTATAAAGGTTCAATTTAAAAAGTAGGTAAAATCAAACGATGTTTAGAACCAGTTTCGTCTGAGATTCATTGTAAGACTACTTGAAATTTAACTTAATGTGAGGCTTTGATTTAGTAAACTAATATCTGATGATTTGTAGCCTGATTTTTGGTTTTATTTTCTTCCAATTTTATTACTCTTTTTGCATCCATGAGAAGGAGATTTTATCTTAGAGAACAACTTCATTTTGTTTCATCTTGTCTGAACCAATCTGTAGGTTGGGATGTATCTGTTTCACTAATGTAATTTCTGGTAGACTCGGATGATGTTTAGTCAAGTCTGAAATGTGGAAGGAGTTTGGATCTGGAATTTGCAGGATGGATGGATGGTGTCTTACTCAAGTTATCAGGCATCTAGGGAGTCCATCAAATCCAACCAAATCTACAGAGTCTTAAAAAGCAGGTTCACACTTTGTCAATTTATCCCAAACTTTAACCCTTATTTGTAATGCGTTTCCTTCACGAGGAATAAAAGGTTAAAGCAAAAAAAAAGAAGGTGAGATTTAGAAGTCTAGGGGCTGAAATGATCTGAGCAATGCAGTTATGAAAAGGCCAGAATTGATACTATTGACGACTATACTTAAGAATGATGTTAATGCAACAGCTAAGAGCTTTTAAATCCCCATTTGTCCTCTAAGAAGTGTTAATACAAATCAACATTGAGCCAGTTCAGAGCTAAAAGTTCATATTATTGGTCAATTAAAGAAATGTTTCTTGTTGGAAAAGATGAATACGCTGTCAATATTTCACACAGCAGCCCACGCATTGGCATATTCTACTTGATCAATAGAGAGGAGAAAGAATTGTCATAAAGTTTAGGTCTTCACAGTTTGGTAGGATTTATTTATTTTGGCTGAGCTCACCTGCGGTATAGAGTTGAGCTGTGCTTTGCATTCAGAGAAAATTCACACCGGGGAGCTGCCCTGGGTTTGGTGTGGTGGGGGACATGAATTCTAATTAATTCAAATCAAGCAAAGTTCAGTTTGCTCCTAGAGTAAAAACAATGTCTCCAGAATTCACAAAAACAACAAAAACGAGACATAGCCAATTCTATTGTGTAGTACTCTATACAATTGACTTTCCACGGGAGATCTGCAGCTTACTCTCAAGCTGTTTTTTTTTTTCCGTGCATGTGTTTCATTTGAACTGTCCCTCGCTGTCAACAGTCTGGTTGATTTGGTGGGGAGGTGGGTGGGTGGATGGGGGGGGGGGAGGTGTGTGTGTGTGTGTGTGTGTGTGTGTGTGTGTGTGTGGTGGCGTTGGAACTTTATTTGTTGAGTGAGAGAAGTTATTCTCCTGAGACGCCAGCAGGAGATTTGCATGCATTAAAGGAGCCGAGGGCAAATCAAGTCCAATCCTCAGCTCAAGAGAACCACAAGCACAACCACAATACACACACTGAAGAACACCACACATTCACGCTGAAAAATTAAAAATTATCTTCTGCAAGGAGCAAAAATAAATTTAAAAAAAAACACCCGTCCAGACACAGACCAGGTTGCCTACACAAGCCAATCATCACCTCACAGCTATTAATCACATGTGGGCATAGCTAAAGGTTCAGTGCTCATCAACACTGCAGATTTCTCGAACATGTCCCCTGAATCATCCCTTCATGCCATCTGTCAGGCTTTGTCTTCATCATACAGAGGGAGACAACTAAAGAGAGAGAGCCTGAGGCTGTGATCAAAAGGCAAACACTTTCATAATTCCACCTTGTTCTCGACGCACGATGGTTTCCCAGTGTTCACAGCAGATCTCAAACCCTCAGAAAGCTAATTCAGAAAAGAATAAATATTTCATACGAACAGATATATCTGCAGAGGTGAAGCGCCCAAGCCGAGGATATTACAAAGAGAGCGAGGTGAAATAATGGGTGTACTGTGTGCTATCTCCTTACAGAGTTGTGTTGTTTGAGGTACTCTGCTGCGTTCTCCTCGGCGTTGCCTCCGATTTCTCCGATTAGGATGATGCCCTCCGTCTTGGGATCCTTCAGGAACACCTCCAGACAGTCTATGAAGTTCGTACCATTGAATGGATCCCCGCCAATACCTAACAGGAGATAAAGCAAACGCTTGTTGTATGCTCAAGACTCCCGAACCTTTCCTGGGAATATGGGAGGATCACGTGGATGTGGAATAAGAAGCAGGGTCGTGCCTGAGTCGTTCTTATCTTCACAAAAGTACTTCTGGGTTCACTGTGGCTGCAGGAGGAGGGGCCCCGTTTGAAATGTTGCAACTAACCATGCTACTGACTCCACCTTTAAAGGTACAATATGTAGAATTTAATAAGAATGTTTACATTAAAATATCTAAATTAATAAAAAAATGACTAAACCTGTTATTTTGTTGTTGTTGAGTTCTTACATTACCTCAAATATTTCTAACGGTAATCAAAGCCAGAGAAAAACTTTATTTTGTAGTTGTTACAGACGTGTCTTGTCGTGGCGGCCAACATGACAGACACAAAATGTTTATCGTTGCCAAGGAAACACGGGATGTTACGTCAAAGACCGCCGCATAAGGAAGCGAGAGCTGCTACTGAAAGCTGCCGTAGTGTTGCTGTATGTGCTGATGTGATAATAACGTCATGTAAATTATACATGGATACATCGTCCTCAGGTCGGTTTCACCCGTTCGTCTTGACTACGGTCTAGTTGGAGTTCGTTGTCATGGGGGGGGGTTAGGGGGAGGCAGAGAGAACTCCCATGATTCCCCGCAAGCCTCAATGTCATCTTTTTGTTATTGTTTTGATTGAGAGCCCCCTGGTGGTGGAATATACATACTGTGAGATTCTGTGAATTTAATCTCCCACATAATAAGGAGTCTAAAGGCAACAGATTTAATTATTTTCCAAAGTTACAAGGACTTTATTTTTTATTTTTTGGTATAATGTTATACTTGACTGAGATTATAAGAACCACATTTTTAAAGGAACTTCAAAGTCTGTTAAATGGCACAACCACCTTTAATACACCATGATCCCTGCGTGGTAGCTGAATCATGCTTTTCCTTTCATATCTCTGGAACAGGCCTTACAAAAGGGACCAAAAGTCATTTTAAAAAATGACACCAGAATCTAGGAAAGCATAAATAAGCATACACAGGACACTAACTTCAAAGACAAGACATCACTGTTGTTATTGGATGAATTTAAAAAACCTGGACACACCAAGGGGGGAAAAAAAAGTGACGTGAATAATAATTAAAGAAGCACATTACTGGCAACAAGGATGACGGTGATTTTAAATAATGTATCAAAAGTCATTTGCTGTAGCCTCTAGGTCATACTCAGACTTAAGAAGTCTCCAACAGAACCACCAATAAACCTTCTTAATGAACTCTACAATATTTAATACTGTTGCCACGCTGGCTTTATGAAGTCTGGCTGGAGGACACTCTATAATTAAAATGTCTAAATAATAATGAAGCCAAGTTGTTTTCAGTTAATTCCGGTGTCCAACCAGCCCTTTAATATCGACTTGCTGGTGGCAAATATGTCGGGCCATAGGAATTTGTTTTGTGCACAAAAGTTAATAAACATTTGCAGGATATCTAGAGTGTGTGTTGAAATTTAAAAAAAAAACAGTTGTTCTGAGCATGCAAAGCAGCATGAAGAGATCAGAAAACATGGTGCATGGTGGGGGAATCTCAACCAATCATTTCAATTAAAATGACGAGGAGCTGCACATTATGGATTCGGTTCAGTTAGTGAGCTACAGATTTGAAGACAGCCTACTTCACAGTAATAATGAGCCAACATGTAAATCAAGGCTGCGAAAAACAGTGCAGAAGACGAGTAAGATAACGGTAAGTTTTAGAACGGCCTTTGGAAGCTTTGAAAGTTGCAGAAATGTCTAAATTACCTGCAATTCATTTTAAGAGAGATTTAAAAGTAGGCAAAGTTTCCACTTGCACCTGAGCATACTTTTCAGTCTGTTCAAGCTCAATAACACCATTCAGGGATAGCAGCGACTTCAGTGCTCACAAGTGGAAGGATGGTGAAATGTTGTCGAGTGCTGCTTCAATCACAAAGTGTCTGATGAGGTGAGCCTATCGGATCACACCTTCTCATTTCTCTTTAGTACGAGGGAGTTTTTAATCTGTCTGCAACTTTATTGAAAGCAAAAGTATAGAAACAACTATTTTAAATAGAAAATATTTTTTAAATGAAAGATAGAGTCAGTAGCTTTTTCCTAAAAATTAAATGCAGACTTATAACAATAATGCCACTGATGGGCCTCCATACATGTGTGGTGGTGACTGTGTGACTGTGTCTGCAGAGAGCCTGACCTGTACATGGATTTTGATGTTTTGGTTTGTTTTGGTTGACACGGAACGTTTCGCGGTGGGGAGCTGGTGTGTTTCCTCCAGCCAATGACAGCGCAGAGGTGAGTTTAGTAGTGGATGCAATTCAGTAATTGGACGGGATTTAAATGCGGTGAGTATGAGGGATGTGGACGTAGCAGCAATGAAGAGGAAAACATAATCATAGTGAGGCCAAACGCAGCCCTCGTTCCAAAACGAGGGTAAACCTTGTCTTGGCTTTTAGCTGGGGACGCGGAGTTGCTCTGCTTTCTGTTGATCAGGCAGACACCAAACACCAGCGGTTAGCTTGTGCTAGCATGCGGTAGCTTGCAGTGTCGCTACAGACAGTAACGTACACACTACCTCCTGCAGTGAGTGTGTGCTTCTAGGGGTGATGAGCCCAGGAGGATGGGAGAATGTTGTGTTTACAAGCTGCTTCAATCAATGCTACTGACTCTCACTTTAAGTTGGTATGTAATGTTGAAAGCCTCGTATGAAGTTAACATTCTGCCTACCAGCCAAGTTGAAAACATTTATGATTAAACGATTCTTCACAGCAAAGAGGGGGAGCGATATTTCAGAAAATATTTGTCTCTTTAGCTCAGACTTACCTGTTGTCTGCCAACCAAAAGAGTAGTGTTACTGTGTGTTATAATTAAAGTCAATAAAGGTCATAGGTCACTCACCGACACAGAGAGACTGGCCCAGGCCGACTTGTGTAGTTTGGTGCACGGCTTCATATGTCAGTGTTCCCGATCTGGACACAATGCCTGAAATCAAAGTTAATAAAACACTTTATGACGGCAGTTTTTGCAAAATCATAACCAAACCACTTCTCCAATCAACGGCAATAAAATGATAGAAACTGCAGCTGTGATTTTGCTTTCCAACGTTGGCTGAATTGTTGCATCCTGACAGCGGAAACAAATGAGATAATTTCACATCACGGTGCTGTAGCAGCTGCTATGTTTATGCTTTGGGAATGATGACAGTTGATGGAGTTTAAAAACAGACTTCCTGTGAAGGTTCGCTGGTCAACAGCAGCACACGTTGCTTATCAAGCTGACAACAGCAGAAAAACTCAATCGAAGATTAAAGTACAGTTCAGTAAAAAACTTTCAGTTGTGAAGAAAGTTATTAGTATGGATTTTTATCTTTTAATTATTTCTCATCAATCACACTTCAGTCTTTAAAATAAAATGTTGTCGGAGAGGTCGGGAGGTGAGATTCTGTTTTTGGAGACTTACAGTGAAACCTGAATTCAGCATTTAAAAGGATAGCTTGTATTTTGGGGAGCGGTTATGTTGCGCGCCCCATGTACAGAGGCTGGAGTCCTCGTCGCAGCAGCTGTGGGTTTGAATCCGACTTCATCCCTTTGCTGCATGTCATCCCCAATACTCTGCTCCCAACATTTCCTGTCTCTCTTCAGCTGTCATATCTATTAAAGGCAAAAGGCCGTTTACAGTGCCAATTCACAACTTTTCAAAAAGAGCAGGTCTAGTCTTGACTCTGAGATGGGGGGGGGGAGGGGTCTCCTCAGGTAAGACGTGACAGGAAAAAAAAGACGTGGAAGTAACGGACAAAGCAACAGAGTCCGCTATACAATGCTATAATGAGAATATTTGCCTTTTCATCAATGCTACCTGAAGTTTAACGGAATCACAGCATCGACAAAAAAGTGAAGAACATACTGAAGAACAGAAATGCGGACGTTTAATCATGTCATAGATCATAGTGATCATAGGCAGACCATCAATGCACTGACTCCAGTCACAGTATAGAAACGTCCCTCCCCCCTCCCATTGGCTCGAGCTGAATTCTCTGGATAATATCCTGCTGCGTTCTCACATCAGCCCACTCGGACTTGCTGCAGAAGAAATACTAGAGGTCTGGCAGGAGAGACTCCGGGTGAAGTCTGAACGAAAAATGTGGCTGTTTGTGTTCACACATACTGCTCCTCCAGCAAATATCTGGAGTTTTTCAGGAGTGTGTGAAAGCCCTATGTGTTGCTTTATTTACAAAGACCCAACATTAATCCACCATGATCCCAGCAGTTTTAGCACAGTAACAGTGGCAAAGAAAAAACTGCCTTTTAACAGAGAGAAAATCTCAAGAAGAACACGACTAATGTTGAACAGCCGTCTGCTGCTACTGTGTTCACGCCAACAGACAAGGCAGGAAACCTCACCAATTCTTCCTTTCTTGTGGATGTGCCCTGGCATGATCCCAATCTTGCATTCACCGGGCTGCAAAAAAAATATTAACGTAATATTTAAAAGTCAAATAAAAAAATATTTACAATCACATAATACTTCTGCTTTTTTTTTTTTTTTTTTTTATCTCGGGAAATCTTCTATCACTTGTTCCCCAGCTGAACCTGAACTCGCTTTACGACTCTTTCCACTGCAGAAAAGTTTTTCTTTATAGAATGCAGTAATCTATTATTTAGCTTTTCCCCTACTCCACGAGTTCACTTTAAATAACCCAGAACAAATCCGATGAATATTCACGGCATAAATCCCCACGAGTAAAGAGAAACTTCTTCAAGTTTTCTTTGTCAAAATGAGAATTTAGCCATACCCCCAAAATCCAGGAAACACTGGATATTCAACCCATGAAGTTATCATTATTTATCTGTACTACAAACATAGAGCAACACAACAAAGAAAACAGCTGCAGAAATAAATAATTCAAGCGTTTAGCTGCCTCTTCTAAAGCTAACAATGCTAATGTGTGGCATCTGTCAGCAGAGAGTGTGTGTGTGTGTGTACTTACATTGATGACTCCTGGGCAGTTGGGGCCTATGAGGCGCGTGGTGCCCTGGCGCAGCAGCTTATGTTTGACTCTCACCATGTCCTGCTGGGGGATGCCCTCAGTGATGCACACCACCAGAGGGATCTCTGCGTCGATGGCCTCGATGATGGCTGCTGCCGCGAACGGAGGGGGAACATAAATCACAGTGGCATCGGCCCCTGTGCCATCCTTTGCCTGAGGCGGGAAAGCAACAAAAAAATAAAAAATAAAGACGGAATAGAAAAAGGTAATGTTGGTGCATTAAAATTGGAGATCCAAAAGTTATGAAATAGTGCCACCTAATGTTTCTTTAAAAACCATGTGTAAAGATTCACAGCCCTTCTTCTCTGCAGCACATAATGTCAGCTCTGAACATAATTTAGAGATTTTTAACACTCACAGATAGATAAGGTTAACATACATACCTCTTTGACGGAGTTGAAGACGGGCAGGCCGAGGTGCGTCTTCCCACCTTTTCCAGGGGAAACACCTCCGACTAACTGGGAGCCATAGTCAAGAGACTGCTGACTGTGAAACGTTCCCTACAAGGAAAAGAGGAGGCAGTGTGTGTATGAGTGTGTAATGAAGTGGGGGTACAACCATTTCTGCAGCATCAACCTTGAGATATCATTACAGACAGAGAGGAAGGAGGAAATATGCTGCCATTCAGGATTAATCACCTGTGCAGCAGAGGAAAGGGATGGAAAGAGAAGTGAGGATGAGGTTTTTTAAGGGGACGCAACTACAAGTTATTATATATATATATATATATATATATATACACCAGCAGTATCTGATGAATCGAGATTAAAAGGCTGCTGACTGATAAATAATGATGTTTTGAGTTAAGTAAAGTCACCTTGCAGAATAAAAAAGAAAACAAAAACAGCTTAAAATGTGATCCTACACTGATTTGAAATGTTTACAATGAAAGATGGTTGACAAGATTGTGTGTGTGTGTGTGTGTGTGTGTGTGTGTATATATGTACAGTTTGTGGTCCTGTGTGTGCGCACTACTAGGAAAAGGTGTGTGTGGTGTGTATGTGTTGTATGGTGGTTAAATGGTAAATGGACTTCAGTATTATAAAGTGCTTCTGACTACTCAAAGCACTTTTACACCTACACATTCACACACTGATGTCAGAGGTTGCTATAGTAACTATATTCCATTCATACACGTTCATACGCCACCGATGAAGCAGCAGGAGCAACTTGGGGTTAAGTGTCTTGCCCAAGAACACATCGGACATT
The DNA here is from genome assembly GCF_963584025.1 of Labrus mixtus. Lineage (NCBI taxonomy): Eukaryota > Metazoa > Chordata > Actinopteri > Labriformes > Labridae > Labrus > Labrus mixtus. The sequence continues at coordinate 26,535,587 of NC_083613.1, read as the reverse complement.
TAGCTGCAGGAGCTGAGGATCGAACCCCCGACCTTCCAATTAGGAGACGGTTGACTCTACCAACTGAGCAACGTCTGCAAAATGTGCAGGGTCCTTTTATAAATGTGTTTTTGGATTGAAAATGTGCAGTGTGTATTTGAAAGAGTTTGTAATGTGTTTATTTTTGCCTCCTGTGAAGCACGTTAAGTTGACATTTGTATGAAATGTGCTATACAAATTGAATTAAGTTGAATTAAATAGTCATCACAACACATTTTGTCTGTTGCAGGGACGTTTCTTGTACTTCACTAAGTTACCTGAGTTTTAATGTAAACTTGAAATGACAAAGGTTTATAAATGTTCCTGATTTGAGAGTAAGTCTTTATAATCTCAGACTGTTATTACTTGTCTTTTGTGGTTGGTACGAATATATCAGAACCATTAGTGAAGAAAGCAAACTAGATAAAGCAGCACTAAATAACACTAAAGGAAAAGGAAAGTCATTTGGTTGGAGAATCTTCAGAGTGAATCTCACATGTTCTTTCCTGTGAAAAACGAGTGCATTGCTGCAGTGTAAATTGATTTTCTGCTGAACACGTCCTATCAGTCTGTAGTCCGTTAATTATTACTGAAGATGCTGAAACAATATAGATAAAGCAGCCAAGGGTCATAACTACAAGTGCAAATAAATGACCCCCCATGTAAAAATTAAAACTGGCCTATTAAAAGGAATTAGAAGCTATGAATCAGCAGTTTTCTCCTAAATGAAATATACCCCTTAACCTTGCTAACTTTGCTGCTTTTTTGCCCGTCATTATTATCGCAAATGTTAGGACAATAAATTAGAAAAATGGCTTGCTTATCGGGCCAGAAAGACACCCGAATGTGCACCCAATAGCTCCCGCTTCATTTCTCATCCTTTTCTAATTATCCGGAGTGTTCACTGGAACTATATTTAACAACCTTTTATTATGTTGAAGAGAAACTAGAGGATGAAAAATGGAAAGTGCATTGAGGACGGAGGGGGGGAGGGGGGGTATAAATCTGTAAAGTCCACGTTTCTGGCTTGTTGAACACACTAGCCAAGATTTTTTATTCTCCTTGACTGGACACAGATCAAAGTGAATCACCTGAGCTGTTTCATGCTCTTGAAAAATAACTTGAAGGATCAACAAGCGTGTACACAAAGGTAATGTTATTTTGTGAAAGAACGGTGCTCTAGGGTGGAAAAATGAAGGCAGAGTGAAACTCTATTTCACCCAATCTATCTGCAATGATACAAAACGGATTCTCCAAGGACAACTTTTAGCAATTACAAAGACATTAAGTGGATCGTGAGTAATATTTCTAACTTCACTGAGTGAAACACTTTCATCTATTCTCAACATTTACTCCATTCTTATCATTTCACCTTGTACTGTAATTCAGTACACTCTAGAGATGCTCTGATTGTTAACATCAGGTCCATTACCAATACTGATGTTTAACATAACTATCACCATTTTCCTTCTATAGTCATTTTACACGTGCTTTAAAGAGGTCATATTATGCCCTTTTTGGGGTTCGTATATTTAATCTATGTACCTACTAAAGTATGTTCACAATAGCTAAAGTTTGAAAAAAAGTGTCTGTTTTCATGTACTGCCGCTCCATGCACCGGCTCGCTTCTGACTCTCTCTCTAAGGCTCTGAAGTGCCCACGTTCAGAATCCCCACGTGTGCCAAGTCTGATCTGATTGGTCTGATAGATGTGCCTAAACATGCACAGGACACTTGGAAAACACACTAAAGAGCATATAAAACCAGAAAAAGCATAATATGGGACCTTTAAATACTCAAAGAACAGAACTGAATAGTATAGACAAAAATACAATAGAACAGAATATAATAGAATTGAACAAAATAGAACAGAATAGGATAGAACAAAACAGAATAGAAAAGAATAGAACAGAGCAGAATAGAAAATAGAACAGAACAAAAGAGAATTTTCCTTCCGCAGGGGAACAGAATAGTAAAGGTATGTCAGGATTTGTGTGATTTTGGCTTCAGAATCTGCTTTGTAAGATGTTAAAGATAGACGAGCAATAATAGAGTTAGAACAGACAAAATACATTTGTAATTACAAAATTTGAAATATGCATCGTATAAAAAATACACACTTTCTAGAAAATATAAAAAGTTTGAGGTTTGTTTGAGACCATAAAAAAATATGTGTTCTTGCATTGAGAGTTTTTCACATCAGTTAATGCACGTGAAAGATGTTTCACATCTATTATCATCATATTTACATGTCTGTTTGCAGAGAGAAACAGAACAGACCTTCAAGAACAACGTAGAAGGCCACTGAGGAATATTTCCAAGTCTGAACTGATGGTACCCGATAGAGGATATTATACGTTGCATTGTTTGAAAGCTTCTAAAAAGAACTGTAATTTGAGGTTTTACAAGAGATGGAAAATATTACAAATTGTACACGTCTTCTCCCATGCTAATAAAAAGGAATAGACGCACAAAGAATGTGTGAAGTGTGTGTGTGTGTGTGTGTGTGTGTGTTTAGTAAGGAAAAACTGAGATTTCACAACAAGCGTAGAGTTATCTGAAGCAATAATAAAGTAAACATATTGTCATGGGTAACTGTAAGGGTCAGTACAAACCTGCTTCCCTGTGAAGCCTTGGCAGATGACCTTGGTGTTCTTGTCGATGTACAGGTTTTGTCTCGACGCTGTATAACAGTGCCTGACTCCACACTGCTGCACTGAAAAGAGAAAGTAACGCGCTCATTTTAGGTGACACATCCATGCGTTGGTCAATATTATCCAACAAAATATAGGCACAGAAAACTCCCGATGCATTTGTTCAGCAGTCACAAACGAGTACATGTCAACAATACTGTGACAACAGAGTAAACAGTAAGTGGTTAAAATGAAACTGCCTATTCATTTTGCTTCCACCTGTGTTTTGGTAACTTTCACTTCTGCAACAGCTTGAATTTCCTACTTTTTTTTTTTTTTCAAACTCTATGGCTGACCTTTATTGCACTTGGCATCACAACCACACACAGATTTTCTTCGATGTCCTTGAGATATTTAATTATTTAACTAGAGCTGTTTGCTTAATCTATGGAGCCGTCAATGGACGTTGTCAACAGATGAAGTAAAATGGAATATATGGAGCACATACTTTGGCTCACCGTCTCTGTCGTTCCCAGAGCATTTCCATCATGTTTTGAATATTGAAGCCATCTTACATGGAATTTGGCTTATTGTCAATGTCAGGTAATAATGATGCGCGTAAGAGTAACTTTGCAATAACTTTTTTTTTTTTTTTTTTTTGAAGAAACTTGGTGGGATCATTTTGTATGCTAGATCCAAAATAACATACAAGTTTGATTATATTTCATCAGAACTTGTAAACCTTTAAACAAAAAGCAGAGGTATTTACATGATCTGAGTAGGAAGCTAAAAAAGACAAGACATTGAGTCTAGGGCTGGGAATCTTTGGGTGTCTCTCGATTCGAATTTTGATTTGATTGAGAATGTATTTTCGATTCCAAACGATTCTGGATTCATAATTCAAAGTCTATTTTTGAATTAGTACATACTTCAGGATCTACTCCAGCCATCTGTGAGACTGGCTGAATTTGACTACATTTCCCAGTGTTTTAGGGAAAAGCTCACAGGGAATAATCACCCAGCTTTGCATTTTTCTGACTCTTCTAGCTCAGTTTTTCCTCATGTTTACAGTGTGGCCCAGTTCAATCACAGCTTCAATCCAATCTGTTTCCATCAGCTGCAGGCAGCTGTTTTCAAATCCCCAGCTTAGAAACAATATAGCAAGTAGCAACACTGATTCGTGTCAAAGGGTAAGTAAGGGATCTCTGTTTAGTTTTATTTCTAATGTGAGACAACTGATAAGACAAAGACTAGATCTGTTTTATAACAACCTCACCCTATAGGTCAACCGCACAACTGCACAATATACAAACACCGGACAGATATTTAACCTGAGAGTTTCATTTATTTTTAGGTCTTAAATCAAAGCTGCTTTTCTTTCAATTCATTTAGAAAAACATTCTGTTATATGCACATTCATATTTCACTGTCTACATTCAATCAGGGATGCATTTTGTAAAAAAGGTTGCCCTCTTTTTTAAACTTGCACCAGTTACACAGGTTAAAGTAAAAATAACATTTCTTTGATGAAATAACCAGAACTAACAACTATAATAAAGGCTTACATTTGAAGCAAATTAATGATTACTTATTTAATATTGAATAAGTAATATTGACTGCCGAGGTGCCCTTGAGCAAGGCACCGAACCCCAAAACTGCTCTGGAGCGCTCGCTGTGGGCAGCCCCCTCACTCTGAGACCTCTCCATTAATGCATGTCCATAGGAGTGTGTGTGTGTTTCGCCCTGTGTGTGTTCATGTTCATTAGACAGAGTGTAAAATTGAAAAAAAAAAAGAATTTCCCCTTGTGGAATTAATTAAGGATAAATTATTATTATTATTTTATAATCATTTAAGGTTTGACATTTTCACTAAGCCCAAAACCAACATCAACCAGGCAACAGATTACTTTGGAAGTTTAATTCATTTCATTAAATCTTGAATTCATTTCATTAAATCTTTAATACATTTATTCCAGAAGAAATGAAACATTAGCTAATAGCCATAAAAATTAAAAAAAAAACAGACTTCATTCAGATTTTGCTAAGAAGGGCAGGCTATAAACTACATCCATCCACTCTTCAGAGCACTATTTTCACACATTCTTAACAACAGCTGCTGCAATAACTCTACTCAAATACAAGGGGTCACACACACACACACACACACACACACACACACACACACACACACACACACACACACACACACACGGTGGCTTTGAAGGTCAATACATAGATGCATAAGAAAACATGTTGATACCAGATGAACAGATATAAAAAACATGGGCTCCTAACAAAGTGAAGTTAGCAGCATTCACCCTCACAGACTGAACTTTGCTCTTCTTTCGGTGCCTTACTCTGCACAACTTAGTCAATGGCACTGTGCAAAGTTCAGTTGCTCACTTGTGTCGTAACTTATTGACAAATACCAATAAACTATTTATTTTTTTAATATCTTGCAAAATCCATTGCTGCTACCTATCTCACATCTCTGTAAACACACCGGTTGCAGACAGACTGAAAGAACAGCTACTTAAGCTTACTATAAACACTGCTGAGTAAATACTTAAAATGATCTACTCAACCAGCAAAAACCAGGCAGAGTAAATGGACAGGCTGCATTTGGTCAACAGGACATGCAAGGTCAAAGATCGGCACTTGCTCTGCCCTGGGAGCAGGCTAACATGGGGGGTGAGATTTAAAACGGGGCGTCCTGGTGAAGCTAGCTGGCTGGCTAACTGTCATTGAGATTTAAACAGAGAAGTCGGTCGGCATGCTAACGTGGCTAACTAGCCTGTATGCTAACTGACAGCAAACCAAAGGAGCTTTAGTAGCTAAATGTTGGATCGTCCGGAGCTCAGTTAATATTGTAAACACAGCAAACGAGTACACGTCTAAGAGACACACTTAAAAGTTAAACATTGTATGTGATAAAACATTAAATTAAGTAAAATACTTACAAAGCAGCCTGGCAAACAACCTGCTGTGAGACATCTTCGGTCATTCACCAATGACACCAGCGGATGAGGACCCGACACACGGAATATAGCTGCCTACACATATCCCCAATTAAATAGTTATTTTTAAATTAGTTAAAAAATATATATATTCCTGTCACCCACCGGTCTTCAGGCTTCTGCTGCAGACAGTGAGTGATTTTTGTCCTGAGCAGTTCATTCAACACATAATACAGATACTGAACTATTGTTTAAGGCAGTACAAAGGATGCCTAAACGTACAAGGAGTTTTGGGTGGTGTAGTTCTCTGCAAAGTGAGTCAAAAAACAACAACAACAACAACAAGCTTTCAGCACTAGAGGGCGTATTAACCACATAATGAATTTAAGTAAATGTCACCTAAAATAAGAGTGTGAACATTTCAGTAGTTTTGACTTCTGCAACTGCGATTGAAATCAATTGCTAATCTCAAAGTCACACCATAGTGTTTCTCTAGAAATAACAAATCTGTCATTTTTTCAGTCAGTTGAAAAAGATATATAGGTGGTAGGAATGTGCAAACATGTTAACATGTGATGGTTTCAGAGGGCAATTCAACCAGCAAAAGTTGTCATCTCTTGTGTTTGTCTATAGTTACATACGTACTTTTTATGAACTTTTTTTTAAAATAGTAGGCTCAATGTTTGCTCAAAATTGCACCACACAACATCTCTGTTGAAAAATTATGATTGGGCTTATTTATGTAATTGTTTATTCTGGGATTATTACAATCTACAATTCTACAATTCACTTAGCAGACACTGAGTCTGCAAAGCGACGTACATCAGAGAGTAAGAACAACACAAGCAAGGATCTAGAAAAAAGGGAACAATGTCAGTAAGAGCAAACGATCAGCTTTGAGTCTGATTGGACACACAGGTGCTGACGGGCATTGCACAGAGGCAAAGCACAACATTGACGGCAGTTCTTGAGAGCTCTAGTATAGAAACCATCTTATAAGTCGTTGTTATCAAACAAAAACCATCATCATAATCAATATTACATTTAGAAATTAAAACCAGGATGAAACATTAGGAAGGTTATTTGGATACAGTTTGCCCTAAGATATTTCAGCAGATTTTTCCATCACATGGTTATAATGTAATTTCCCTTTAAGAATAATGAGAGTATATTAACAACTTTTACTTTCTCTTTGAGAATATGTTTGGAGTAAAAAACCTCAAGCATTTTAAGAATGTTCATACTTTTATAAAGCACAACTCTACATTATGCTACTAAATATTTGCTCAATGCAAACATATTTTGGGAGAACCAATGCTCGTCATCTTTGCTTGCAAAGGAAATATTCTTCTGATAGAGTATCCTAAGAAATTTCACTTAACGTCAGTAACTTATAATTGGGTTTCAGGTCATGTCCTTGAGTTTATAGGCTTACCTTGAAGCAGAACAGTTGGAAGTCTGAGTTTCCCCTTTTCATTGAATGTTATAGTCAGAAAAAACGATTTGTTGTGTTGTGGATTCATCTATTTCAACCTCCAATAAAAGCTGAAATAAACACGTGTAATTAGGCCACTGAAAATGAAGCAAGCTTTTTTAAGAACAGACACTTTAAATCGGAAATATAATTGATGAAGCTTCAGAAAATCTATGAACGGATACCAGTGACTAAATAATATGAACAGCATCTGAAATATTTCTGCAACAATTTCTGTGTGTCTTTGTGTTTTGCCTTCCTGGCACACGTTTCAATTATAATAATTAACATTTGTGTCAGGAAAGCCAAACACACAATGATGATGCCTTTAGGTTCTCACATCATGTCATAATCATTGTGTTTTTCTCAGGATGAAAAAAAGGAAGTAAAGTCATTACTGTTATTATGGGATAGGCTACTGATGAAAAGATTGCAGAGAGGTCCCTTGAAATGATGGGAAAATGCCGAACCTTTCAGCAGTCAATGCTTTATGGACAAAAATGCTGTAGTATATATATAATGATTATGTGAAGCACCCTTTGAATAAACTTTGTGGTCCTAGCTGGATATTGATATATGGTTGCATAAAGGGACTGGCTTGGATCAAAAGAACATCAGGCTTTGATTGGTTTGAGTTGAAGGTGGCGTTCTTTCATCCTTTTCGATATATTGGCAAGGCATGAAGAAATCCTTGCTGAGACTGAAATGTCATCTGGCCAAAATGACAAGAAGAGATGTGTATCGTAGCATAGCAATGGTATGAGAAATCATAGTGGATGATTACAATTTAGTATTATTATTATAATTATTATTATTATTATTATTACACCAAGGAAGGTGCTGTATATTGAGAAGAGAGGGGGTCCAAGCACTAAACCTTGAGGCACGCCTTACAACAAGCTGTATTATTTGGACATTTCCCTTCCAAGAGGCTCCAAGATCTTGCTGAGATGTAGGACATGAACCAATAAAGGACAGGTTCTGGGGTACCAAGCTCAGAGAGGTGGAGAGGAAGATCAGGTGGTCAAAGGCAGCTGACAGCAATAGAGCTGAGGACTGACCATCAGCTTGAGCCAAATGATTCTGACAGTAGTGCAGCGTCGGTAGAGTGACACCACTTAAGGCCAGACTGATTTTGATAAAACTGATTGGTCTAAGACAGGACTTCAGAGACACGTTTAAATACTTAAGGGGGAGACACGCCCCATATGCGTCAGTCTATAGGGGCAGGAGGTCAATCCATAATTCAAATATTCATAACTTGCTTAATTGTGAAATGTTAAGCTGTTTGGTTTGACTTAAAACGAATCTGCAAAAATAATGATATCATGATCTATAACAGGTTATGTTCTGGTTTTTCTGTATAACCATTCCATTAATGGTTTCCAGAAAATGCACAAGATCAGACACATGCAACAAAGAGATGCTCTGATGGCTCACTATCACATTTACAGAGCATCGAAAATGTGTTGCCAGATCTTAAACTTAAAAGTCTATTGGATGGACAGATATTAGTCTTTACTTCCTCATATTTCTTTTTTTAGGTGGGACAAGGTATTTGAAGAACTCTGTTCTCAGTTCATATACTTTGAGTTGGCAGAAAATGTCATTTAAAAAGTTGTTAGACTAGAGCTAGAATTTAGAATTAGAGTTAGAATTTGTTTAAATAGCCTATATTTTATTTAATCAGGAAACGAATTTAATTTATGAATGCTTTAGGGAGATTAGGTGTTAACTGGGAGTTTAAGGATATATTTTTGCTAGAGCAATGTGTGTATTATACATAGCATTGATACCGAAGCGTCATGTAGCCTACCTATATAATGTATCTATGATTTTACCTTATTTACATCTTTGAAATCGAAGTTTACGAGCAGACCCTGAAGCAGGCTGAACCCGCCTCCTGCAAGATGAATTTAAGTCGTCCAATCAGGAGCCACCAACTCCTCCAACGCTGATTGGTCACATACTCCGTCGTCACGGGTCGTTGTTACGTCTATTCTCGAAAGCATTAACGCACTTCTGTGCCGTTTCTAGGATTTAACGGAATGAGTTTACGCACCGGTGACAGGCTACTCTAAGTATTAAACGCAATGACATGAGCAAACCCCAGGAACTATCCAAGTCAAACACAAAACCTGCTACTTTGAGTTATTCAAGATGGTTTTAGAAACTATGTCAAGGATAATTAAAGTCCAGCTGCCAGCATACCTAAAAAGGCTTCCGCTACCGGAGACGATCACCGGGTTTGCAAGGTTAACAGGTAAACAAATATACACAGCAGAGTGTTGCACTTCTGTAGATACTGTGAAGATGACTTCTGAACTCACTGGGCACACTTACTGTATCTGCACATACTGTGGCTTTTTGTTAAGCTCACGACTAACGATAGTCTGCGAACAAAGAATCGGACATAGCCAGGTCGTGTAAGAACTGCAACCCTGTGTTATGTCCGTACGTGCTGACTAGATCACTTTTAAATCCTAAGTAACCATCGTTTGCTAAGTAATAGCAACCTCTAGCCTGAAAGTAGTGCTCGCCATGAGACTTCATTACAAAAATTGAAGTCTTGAGGGTACAAACTTTGATGACATTGATCATCAAATGTAATTAAAAGCCTGTCTTTTGATGTGTTATCTTGTCAGTCGCATTAATTGGTCATGTGATGTTACTGTATGTACGACACTAGTTCAGTTGGTTACACCATTAAGTGATGTACACATATTGCACAGTCTGATACAAAGATTAAACCAATATCAGCGTTTGCAACCTCTTCAGGTTTGACAAACCCAAGAGGTTAGGTACCAGGGTTAAGTATTTTTCGAGTATTTAAAAAAAATATATATATATACATCAAGTTAAAAGCAGAGAAAATACAACAAGTTTTAGCCTTCAATGGGAGAATTGTTGTTTATTCTTCTCTTACAGTATGTGTGATTTCTTTGGGTTTTGGACTCCTGGAAAGACGGCAAGTGTTGTGGTAAATAAATAACTTTGAATTTTAGGGTTTGGGAAACAGACACAATGACAAATCAAGAAAATGTTTCAATCCTTAAACATGGCAGACTTTCATCTTTTTTTTTCAAAGCATTGGATGATTTGCAGCATTTGCATTAAATTCGTAAAATCTATAATTTAGGGTTGCCAGGATACCAGTATTTTAAACCTTAATACAATGCCAGTAAAACTCAAATTATATCAATATCTTTTCGTGGGAGTGACAGTCCCACTTCTAGGCATCCAATAATGGTTAAATTTACGTTTAAACTACCAGGCAAAGTCTTCACACTGACAGTGACAATGTTACTATGCTCTCTCGCTCTCTCTCTCTTTCTCTAGTGGCAGATGTGTGGGTTAAATCATTTAACAGAAGATCTGTAATCTTTTTTTTTAAGCTTTTTACTTTTCCATACCATCGATGACTGCAGTGACGGAGATTATATTGTTTTAAAATGAGTGATATCATAAAGTATCATAGCATCAAAAATCTAAGAACCTTATTTAAGAAATATCAATGCAATATCCTCGAGTAATTGTCTGTTCTGATAGAGGAAATTCTGACCTTAAAATATAGCACAGTGACCCTTGATATACTTAATCCATAATAAATACAGATTCTTTATAAACCATTACAACATAATGAGCAGAAACAGCACTGCTACTGGATCCATACTTAGTCCTGGCAGGTTCTCCAACATGATGTTGTCATAGTCAAATAGAGAAACAGGGAAAGTTTGATGAGTGTATCTCTGACCACATCAAACATAACATTGGGAATGCTTGACATGCCTATTCATGTGTAGTTTAGTTCTTATCACATATTAGGATATTGTCATGCCTGTTTGGCTTAGATCAAAAGCTGATACATTAACATTTGTATATCCACACATAGAAGATAAAACAACTGCTGTTTAGGCACACGTGCAGAGTTGAAATACAGGAAAGCGAGCCACTGTGGCAACTGTTTCAGGAACAAAGTGAAAGTCCCTCTTTGAGATTATTGACCACGTCAACTTGACCTTTCAGCAAAACCCTTCGGAAAGTGTCGAGTGGAGCCTAAAAATAGCCCGAAAACGTAAAAAAATCTGAGCTAGCTCTGCAGGACTGAAATTCCTTGGTGGCGGTAACCATGCTATCTGAGTAGCTCCTCTCTGTGAGGCAGACAATCCCAAAAAAACGCGGATGGAAAATCTTAGTGTTGTGTGGTACTTTTAGTGTTGTGATACTTATAGGCTAGGCTTAAAGTCAAGAGAAGACAATATGATGGTGTCAGATGATGTAACATTCATTAAATCCTCCTGTACTTGGAATATAATTCCATACTGGAATTAAGGATAGTCATGTTCCAGTAGGCATCCAAATCCTTTGATTGAAAGTATTTTAATTGCCATAAGAGTATTAGGAAAAGTTCAAGGAGCCAGCTAAAAGTCTAATTACATAACCGTAGTTAATCCTCGCTGTGCTTCACTTGTCTGTCTCTCCATGTATGGTGGACTGTACGACGGGTCTTTCCTAAAGCTCTTTTCTTGGCTCAGTGTGGCATTTCCCCTGATAGCTGAGAAGAGACTCCTCAATGGTGATCACGCCTAGTAATGGAGCAGAAATGTAGACAAGAGGTGAGACAGTTACAGAGCGTCACCCTGCTGTCAGAGGACAAGGAGGAGAGGAGAGGGAGGTGTAGCAGAGGATAGACTACCTTATGTTTGTAATGTGTATTTAAGTGGAGTTCAACTGTAATAGACGTGAAAAACTACATCTTTGGGCTGTTTTAATACCTCAAATATGTCAGCGAACTTAGTATCTGTATAAATGATAACCAACGATAGATGCGTAACTTGGTGGAGGTAAGTTTTGCGACACAGTGAAGCTGTTAGTATGGCCTATCCAGATAGTTACCCTTACCCAAATATACATGTCATGTAATTGGGAAACCAGTTGTCCCACAACACTGAACCAGCTGTGGTGTGTACTGCGTAGAAATTTAAGTCTACCAAAGTTGTGAGAACTTGAAAAAAATAAAAATAAAAGTAGGCGTGTGGATTAAGGTAGAGCTGCAACCAAAGACTTTATTTATTGATCAATCTGTCTCTTGTCTTCTGGATTTACAACAATATGTTCAACCTGTGCCTAGCTGTAGTTCAGTAACATAAGACATGCCAGTGTTCAGTGTGTTTATTCCTCTCTGTTTGCTAACGTGTTGGGGATATATATATGTGTGATGTGTCTGCAGTATCTGAGTGGCTCCGGTTGCTGCCTCTCCTGGGTATCCTGGCTCTGCTCGGCTACCTGACCATCCGCCCATTCCTGCCCAAGAAGAAGAAGCAGAGAGACTGCCTGATCAACCTGAAGATCCAGAAAGAGAACCCAAAAGTGGTCAACGAGATAGACATCGAGGACCTGAACAGTGCAAATGTGTGTTACTGTCGCTGCTGGCGCTCCAAAACTGTAAGTCCACGGGTTATTTTCTGACCAACATAGTATGAATGGAAATATGAGTATTTTGTTTTCACTTGAGGGTAAAGGGGAGGCCGTTTTCTTCTTCTTCTTCTTCTTCTTCTTCTTCTTCTTCTTCTTCTGAGTATTGCTGATCAACTAATATGAAACTGTTTCCTGTTTTAGTTTCCTGTCTGTGACAAGTCACACTTAAAGCACAACGAGCTAACTGGAGACAACGTGGGACCGCTCATTCTCAAAAAGAAGATACTGTGATTGACCACTGATGGGTGCGTCCCTATCACCTCTCCAGATTATAGATTTCTTTTGCATTTCCTAATAGTTTGTACACTTTAATTCTTTCCAAGGATCTGGGTGTTGCCTTAGTGTCATGTTAGTGTTGGTCAGAAAATGGACTCCCAGTCTCTTTTTTTTGAAATGGTCCCCAACACACCTAAAATACAAGCTTCCTGTCTGTTTGTGTGAGAAAAAAAAAATGTATTTAACGTTCTTTCATGGCAATATGCAGTTCATTGTTCATTTTGTTTAGCAGAACAGCCTTTTTATGTGTCTGTAAGTTCCATTGGGTACAAACAATTGGGACCACTTTGGGGGGGGGGGGGGGGGTGGAGGGGGGGCATAATGGTTGTGACTTTATGAAGACTTTCAGTAAGCTAACTTAAAAAAAAAACCAACATTTCCCCAGTTAAATGGTTGTTATTTTTGGCTGAAGAGAGACCTTAAATGTTGGGGGGATAAAGCGGGGGATGTTATGCAGCAAAGGGTCGAGGTTGGATTCGAACCCACTGCTGCTGTGATGAGGAGTTTAGCCTCCATACAAGAGGTGCGCAACATAACCACTAGCCCCTGTAAATGGCCGTTTAAATGGAAAAGAAAAAAACCTAAATACTAGTAAAAAGCTGTTATCATTTTTTGTACTGTATTCCTTCTTTTCTGCAGTTATTAGAGTTTTTTCTTTGTCTTGTTTCAGGGACTCTGTGTGCCAAATATTAACATACTTTCAGGATGTGAAATACTCTCTTCTAAGTTATTCTGTGTGTATCGGAGGTTACTTATTTCTCTTCAGATGTACTTTGTTCAAAGCCTTTAATGTGTAAACATTTCAATCAACTGCACATTGAGTAATATCCAGTTATATCCAGTTTAGTGCATTACCTTGTTAATAAGGACATGTCATTGAATATGTTTTTGTCGCCTCTGTAATGTTATAATGGCTGTATATATTTGTCTTCTGCTGGATCTCTTCCCTTATCTTTCATCAGTGCTACTTTTAACCATAAATGGCCTTTATTGTCGTACCTGTTTTCATGTGGACGTCTTTGGATGAGTGCGTATGAAACATTTCTGCAGTTGAGAAGTAGAACATACAGTACAAGAGGTCGTAAGAGGTGTTTAACTCTCCAAGACAGGAGCTTAACTCCGTCCTTTATCTGTTGGGATTGTGAAAAACTAATCGCCTTGAGAGGAAATGATTTTCAATGAAAGAAAAGGAAAGCTACCTATTCATTTTTCTTTTAAGGAAAATGTGCATTCAGGTTCCTATTTCTACAGGAGGGTTTTGTTTTAGGCACTCCTTGTACAGTATTTACAACCTCAACAGGTTACAAACGTAAGACTCTTGTTGCTTGCTGCTCTGTGAGGCTGGTCTCTGTAGAGTCATCCACGCTAAAGCCTTTATGCTAACTTTAACATGCTCATAATTGTAATACTGCCAGGCTGTCGTTTAGCATACTGCTACTAGACAATACCAAAAACAAAGATTGATCCCCTAGGAAGCTTGAATATATTTTTAAAGATTTATTATGAGGTGTTTTATTGTAGAGACAGGACAGTGGAGTGAGTCGGACATTAGGGACAGAGAGGAGAATGTCATGTGGAAAAGGAACCACAGGTCGGCTTTGAGCCCGGGCCACCAGCTTTGAGGACTACAGCCTCTGTATACCACTCGGCCACTGGTGCCCCATGGAAACTTGTTTATTGTACAAAACTTGTGCCAATCCCCTCATAAAATGTCATAATATATCACTTAAGCTTGTTTGGGACACAATAGTAAGAATTATGGAATCCCCAAAGTCTATTGATTTAATCCTTAAAGTATTAATTTCATGATGTCATCACCATCCACATTACTATCCTAAGCGCCTCGGTGCTGGCTGTACTAAAACACACACAAAACTAAAAATGATGCTAACCTGAATAACAACAATATGGCAAGTGGAGCTGTATAAATAACTTTCCTAGTGATGGTTTATATTCTAATACTGATGAAGTTATCAAACACACAGACAGTGACTTGTCATGTTTTATCATTTATTTTAAAGAATATTTGGTAAAAAACTAATACTCAATCATGTTATTCTAACAACAAATAGTTGCTGACAAATATAAAAGATCATTTTAAATGTAAATAGATTTAAACAAATCAAAAAACATCTTCAGGTACACTGCATACTTCTGTAATAAAAAAAAAATCACGTGTGTAACAAACATGAAATCTCTATTTTCCAACATAATTCAACTACAAAAAGTAAGGTTTAAATAAATCTTTGAAATATGGACCTGATTCTTTTGAACATTCATTAGAATAAATGCAGACATTTTGCATGTAGAAGATAGGAGCTTCAGCAGCATTGTATATAAAGCTTTAAAAAAATGTAGTGTTTGGTTAAAGGAGCAATATGTAAGATATCTACTGACTTAAATCATAAACCTTACTAGATCATCAGACGTTAAGGAAACATGCTATGTTGAAGTGCTGGCTTTTCTGACAACAATGCAGCAGCCAGTATGTCCTTCTAAACTCGATTCTGATCCTGAATGGTCTGTATTTGTTTTGACCAGAGAAGGTAGGTGGTTTTAAGGCAACAACACAATTGTTTTAGACGCCCCTCAGTTTGCTGGATATGAGACTAGTTATCACAGCAAGTCGGCAGGTGTTGCAGCGATGGAAGCGGGCATGCCAACTGGTTCATGTACCAGATTCTACCAAGGGCTGCTAGCATTTCAAATTCAAATAACTTTATTTATCCGTTAGGAACGCCATTTGTGTGAAAGAGCATCAGTGCGCCTACAGCTAGACACAAAAACAACAGCAGAAACACACACATACAAGTGGCTCTATTAAAAGCATGATAAATAGGTCATAAATAATTGTTATAAGCGGTTAAAAGAGTGGTGTTAAAAATAAATAAGAAATAGATCATTTGTTCATGAGCCTGATGGATGTGGGCTCATGCTTGACATGGCATTAACTCATTAATTAATTAACTCATTAATCACGATTCATTAAGGCCTGACCTTCATGCATTTTTCTTAAAATCATGATTGATCACATGCTAGTTTGCCCTTTAAGCCTCCGCAGTGTCTCTCTGTAGTCATAGTGATAGTGATGTTTTTTTGTTTTTTTTTTTAAATGAAGAGAGGTAAGAGATGCAGAAGACCAGTGCACAGCTGGCTAAACACTGAAGCTTCCGGGTCAGGGTTGTGGCAACCTGCGTGCTTATTGGCTAGAGGGGCGAGAGAGCTCTCTCTCTCTCCAACATTTTGAATTTGGATTGCAGCACTCATTTTAAACCCTACGTGTCAGAGTTACATATTGCTCCTTTAAGAACCAACCCTGAGTCTTTGTAAACTACATGTACCCTTCTCATCACCAAGACACACCGCTAATACATACATAATCAAAAGAAACGCAAAAGAAACAACACAAACACAAAGCAGTTATTTTGAACTGAGTGCAAACACCTAAAAATGAAGCAGTAGTCTAATTTAAATCAAGGAAGCATTGCTACAGCGATTCCACCTTTTTGTCCAGACAAAGCATATTGTTTCCAACAATGTAATAAAACCATTCACCTTTACAAAAAAGTAACCTCTAATCATGCTGCACACTCATTATTAGATTAAACATTCATTTGACAGTGCAGCTGTGGGATGTGGGTCATTTGTTTGGAGCCTGAGGTCTGAAAACAAAACTTGCTATAAATACAGTGATTCATGTGTTCCTGCAGCATGGCAAACATTAAGAGCTGACTTACAAAAAGAGACACAGAGAGCCACTTGGTGGCTAAAGAAAAAACTCAAATGTCTGAGGTGTGAAAGCACACCTGAAGTCTTTTAAAAATGTTTGCTGTATGAAGACAGGGGACGTCAAAGCGTACTCTCATAGGTGACGGGACTTTCATTTTCATCTTCGGCTCCTGCTGCTGTGCCTGGAAAAATTCAGAGGATAGAGAGGCAAAAAGAAATGAGAAAAACTTCAGATTCTATAGTTAAAAAAAAAAAAAAAAAACTGCAGTGGAGAGTCCAATATTCTTGAACTGTAAAAGCAACAACGCCCACACTGTGTGAATGTAAAAGACATGAAAGCATGATTGACAGGGTAAATAGAGGCAACCTAAAGCTATGCAAATCCAACTCTACGCAACGGCTATTCACTACTCAAACACGACTACAAGGCCAGGTTTGACTGCAGTGTTCAAGTGTTGCATTCAGAACTTTACCTAAGAAAAAAGCTGATAAATTGGGTTTGACTCGCTCACCACAGGTTGAGTTCTTTGGTCTTTGTAGCAGGCGGGGTCCAGCGAGCCCTATGATAAGAGCTCCTATTGGAGCTGTGAGAAGGATGGCCAGCACAGCCACAGTTAGCACATCCATGCCGTACTTCTGCAGCTGCGGGTCGTTCCTGGTCCTGGCAGTGTCCAGAGCTGTGGAGCCTATAGCTGCCTAATGGAGGACAGAGGAAAAGGTGTTTCCTTTATGCTCACTCACACATGACATTCACCATCACCTTAAGGGGAGACTTTTAGTTGTGTTCTTAAAGGAAAAAATGTGCTACAAGATGACTTTCTAAACTGAAAGATGAGTAGAGCGCAAACACATATTTAAGAGTCGACATACCTGTACTGTGGCTTTGGGCATCCACGCCAGAGCGATGAACACTTTTTCCTTCATGGTAAAGCCCGCACACAGAACACAGACAAAAGTGAACAGGATACGAATCAGCAGGGCGATGAGCAGAGAGGCTATACCAAGACCTAGGTAGAAAAACAGACAAGAGACATAAAGGGGTGTCACACCATATAGTAACTGAAATATAACAGCTGTGAAGAAAACTCCCAAACTATTATGTCACCAGTTTTTCTCCCCAAAAAACTGAAAGCAAGATGTGGCACAGTAGAGTGGAAACAGAGTAAAAAGCAGTCTCGCTAGTGTGTGATAGTTTTTAAAATGCCCCTCCTTTGAAATGTAATGTAACTGTGTTTTGTCTGTTAGGCAATGCTAACGCAGCATGTTGATGTTCTGAAGGCAAGCCAAAAGATGATTTGGTAGTGAGGGCAAAACAACGAAAAGTAATTTGAAACAACAATGTGAAGTGATGTTTTCATTGCAGCTCTTCACAGAAATACATTTTTTCGTAGCACAAATATATATATATATATTTTAAGGAGATGTGTGAGATTTCAGACTGACAGGTTCTGTGAAACGAGTTCTGACACAAACTAAGGTTTAAATATTAGCTGGACACAAACAAGAGATAAAACTCTCCCGAGGGGGCTTATGTTTGACTACGCAAATATATTTACATCCTCACAGTCACATTTGAATGAGCGAGAACAGCCACCTCACTGGATTTATTTTTGAAGTGTTTGTGGTTGTCTCACCAACTGTATGTCCCTCCAACTCAGAGAGTCTGATCTCGGCTCCTATCAATCCGAAGAGTAGAGGCTGAAAAACGTCCCACGCCCACCCTACCACTTCTTCCACACGAGCCTTTAATGCAAACAAGACACGGAGAGAAGGGTCAGCGTGGACATGCAGCAGTGACGACGTTCAATCACTATTGTACTTATGAAATACTTTTAATCACACATTATAGAATGTACTTGCTTTTTGAGGTGAGCTAACTTCATTTTAGATTTAAAATACATGATCGGGAATATAAAAAAAGACTGTTATCACCTTTCCTGCACCCCAGCCGAGGCCAGCCAGGAATGCAAGCACCAGGGTGCAGAGGCCTCCAGAGCCAGGGAACCCGACCACTGCGCTGCCAAACACGGCAAAGACAGACAGGCCCAGCACTAAGAAGGATCGCTTCATTACTAAATGTTTCTAAGTGAGAAAGGAAAGGATTAGATACAGAAAGTCAAGAAATCTATAAACAGAAAAAGCTGCACAAAACAGTTTTAAGGTATCATGATGACATTTCATATATAGTGTTGAATGGTTTTTTTTCGGATTTTTTCTTGTTTGATATCCTTGCATATGTTTCTAATTACACAAGTCCAAAGAGTTGAGTTTGTCCTTTTATATCAGAAATGAGATGACTTGTTTCATTACACAGGCTGAGTGTCACGTGGTGTAAGGATGAGTAAGAAGTATTCAAACTGTCTACAGTAGTTGGAGGAGATGCAGTAAAAAAAAAAAAAAAAAAGTGTGCCTACCTGGTCAACACTGGGAAAGTACTGAATGAGGAAGCCAAGAATAATCCCAGCAACCATCCCACCAGCCACCTCCATCACACCTCTCATGAGGTTGTACCAAGTGGAGCCTGGAAGGATCAGCACAGTTTAAACATACAAAAGAAATTACATTTAGCCGAGTCATCGTCCTGTTTTATTTGGTGCTTTTAATGCAGTTAGGTGAATCCCTTTAGAGGTAAAACTGCAGCCATGTTGTCGATATGCATTGGCAAAAAAAACTAAAAACAGCACACTAACACCCTCTGCTGAGCTTCTAACAAACTACAGACGTAAAGAAAGAACTCGTTTCCTGTGTTGACCTCCACTGTAGGTCACTGAACTAGCTGCCACTCCCCTGGAGATAAGGTTGATTGTTGATTGTTGATTGTGTTTCAAATAAAAGAATATTGAATTCACCTCATCACCCACGGCACACAACGCCAACATCAACAGCCTCACCTGTGGCAAAGGCCATGCCCAAGCATGTGGTGAACCCCGTGATGGCAAGAATGTCGTCGAAGCTCCCCGCCGCCATCAGCAGGGTGGGGATGCCCTGCTCCACGCCGTAACCGTCCTTCTGCAGCTGCAGCATGGAGGGAACCACCACGGCCGGAGACACAGCGCCCAGCACAAAACTAGAATGTGGAGGATATGGGTCTTTGAGTAATGCAGACAAAGACGACATAAAGAAAAGACTTTGTAAAACTTTGGAGAGCATGTGCCCTTGATATGCTTGGAACACATTTTCTGAGCTGCAATTAAAGGCCCAATTTCCTTTTTTTTTCCAAACACAAACATTTTCTCTAAAATTTCAAAGACCCCCCCCCCCCAAAAAAAAAAAAAAAGACTTTTCAGATGGTTAATAGTGAAATATTTCTACTGGCTCCCATTGACCCTTCAACCACTGATAAGCATTGCATACAACAGCGGGAACCAACCATCAGAGTAGAAAGAGTGTCTCAAGTTCTATTTCAACCTCTGAAGGAACACAAATGCTGAGCAGCCTGAAATAAGCCAGAAAGGCTTACTAAGCTGTAATGTGATCTAGTGACAATCGAGGAGCAGTGTTTATCACATCTGCTTCATGGGAACATGTTCATTCATGTTGTTCCTACTGATCATTAAAGTTCAGCCTTGACTTTCTTGTTTCTATCTCCAGACATTCTCACTCATAGTATCTGCTTCACATGAGTGAACTGCTTCTGAAAACTCAAAAGTGGCTCACACAGCCCTTAAAGCAACAACAGGTCACTCTGTCACCTCAGTTAATACGTTTCAAAGTCGATCAAATAGTACAATAACTTTTAACAGGGAGAATGGCGTCTAGAAAAGTGAACGGCTTTATGGCACTAGTTCACACACCAGCCTTCAGCTAAAGGAAGGCTGTTAGCCTGTCTTATTACTGTTTGATAAAGTGGCTGAGGCTAAGAGACGGAAGAGGACGGTGACGGATGAAGAAGGGAAAAAGAGAGAGAGTGACCGAGCAACATGTTTCTTTGGCTTCTCAGAATGAATTTGCCGGTGCTCTGTGGAGGCGTGCTGTGCGAAACAATAGCAGAGGCTATCCGTATCTCCTTTCAAGTAAGGCTCCCAGTCCAAAATCACTTAAAATCACCCTTACTGCATTTACACTGCAAGGAAACAGGAAGCAAGTTTTGAGATTCTATAATGAAACCTTTATTTTTGTATCTTAGAGGAAGCGTTTCTTGATAGTCAAAAAGCCGCCCTCTGCTTGTCGACAAATGCACGCTGTCTATGAAGGGGATGCCTAAGAGCACTATGTGTGTTTTACAGCAGTGCAGTTTCAGTGAGACCTTCAGTGAGCGTTCAAGCGCAACAAACCAAATTCATATATAATGTTGCTTTAATGAAAAAAAAGGAGGAACTACTGATTTTCTTTCTGTTAGCAAATGAAAAGATGCCTCACCTAAAAGACACAAGGTTCGCATGAGATTCTAATTATTTCATACTAATGAATAAAAGGCTTTGTCATATGTCACACTCACGTCTCACCCTGTATATTTCCTGTTCTTTAACAGTTTAACCGCAAAGAATTGTTATGACATAATGTTGACTTTGAAAGTGTGGTGAAAGGAGAGTAGACGGAGTAGGCAATGCTGTAATTACCCGAGGATGAATCCCCAGACCCAGGGCAAGCCCATGAGGAAGTGAGAGACCAGCGCTACGGTGCATGCCTCTATGATGCAGGGCCCGGCTGCCACACGTGCACAGACGGCTTTCAGTTTCTTCAGAGCCTGAAACCACAAACATCATTCATGACTTGATACATGGTTGCAGAAAAATAAAGTTGTTCTTCAAAGCAAAAATATCACACATTAATCAGTGGATGGGCAGTAGCCACCATTCAAATTGTATTATTAATCGTTTTTTATGACTGAGGGTCAGGTTAGTTAAGCACATTTTGAAGATATCACTTGAGACTCTGTCCAGTTCTTTACTGAGATTTAAACGTTACAGAGAACTTGTGCAGTTAAAGATTTAACAGTAACTTAAAACATGATCAATAACAAAAAGAGAATAGCTTCAGCCCTGGTAATGACAAACAAACATATCTGGACTCTGTGGCGTACCGTGGGATCCAACCCTAAACCAGCTCTGGCCAGTATAACAGCCAGAGCGACGTTCCTCAGGGACGCAGACCACCTGAAGTCAATGTACACCCCATCTGTTATGACTGGGATGTTCCTCAGCAGGAAACCCATCAGCAGCATACCTGCAACACAGCAGAGGGCATGAGAGAGGAGAAATGATCCTTCAGGGCCGACACAGATTAAAGAACAAGAATCACAGAACAGATCTCCCCTCGCTCCCCCCCTTTTTTTTTTTTTAAACTTACAGCGCTCATGTTTGATGCCTGAGATACTGAGACTCACTGAGGGTGTGTTATACCACTAAAAACTCAACTTATTTCATCTATCTGTTAATTCAAATATCAGAGCATGCAACTTCTTTGAAAATGTTAGATTAAATGAGAAGACACAAGTTAATGACTTCATGTTTAGACATCTGGATGACCGATTTCTTCCACTATTATATCATCATGCAGAAAAAGGTGTAAAAAAAAATAAATAAATACAGAAATAAACACTGAGCTGGTAAATAAAATACTCTCTTCAGTTTTGTTCAAAGCAAATTCCAAGATCTGTCTTGATTGAACTTCAAACTACTTCTGGTTTGATTTAGTGACAAAGGAGTGGCTCCACTTCCCTGATTTGAATCTTGTTTTTGATGCAGCTGGAGGCTCATGGTCCTAATTTTAAGATTCAGAACTCAAGGAATTTCACTTTGTATTATAATTCAACTGTTGTCATTTCTAAATAGAGGACATTTTATCTATCGTATGGTCAAGGCTTTTGATTTTTACAAGGAAGTATTAAAAATTGCCTTTTACACATTGGAAGGCCATTCATTATCTTGCACAGTCTCCAACCCCTATAAAAATGTCATAGATACAATCATTAACAATCATATTGTAAACGTTAATAGCTAATAGAGACAAAAAATAATAAACAAAATGTTAAGCAAGTATCATGCTCGAACTGTTAATCATGAACTTCTTTTGTTACACTTCTGTGAATGAACATGCCCATGCCATAAACGTTTGCAATAATCATGAAGTCTGCATACAGATACATCCTGGATGGATGATTCAGAAATGGAAAACTATTTACTGTAATTCTGTTAAAACATGAAAAATCTTCTTTGACTTTGATTTTAGTGCAACTCCCTGTTCTGACATCGAAAAAAATCGTTCTTTGTACTGTACATACAGAAGGTTTCCCATCTGGATCTATCTGTAGGTAAGTGTACATTGTACTTTACACACAACACAACTTATAGGCACCGGGAGCAAACTGGAGACAGTCAGCTTTTTTTCTTTTTATGGTTGTTGCTGAGGCTAGCCTTTTAGGATCATTCTTGGGTGAAAGGTTTAGTAGAGAAAGAGAGAGAGTTTGGAAAACAGAAAGTAATGTAATGACAATACAAAGCACCAATCACCACCTAAACCTGCAATTTTGCTAAAGATGCTCCCTGATTGGTGCTGAAATGTACGACTGCTCCGTAAGGTGGTAAAGGACCAGCCATCACATCATCTAATTGTTTTGAGTAGGCATTTGCCTTATTTAATAAGCAGTTTTATTTCTAATGTAGTGTGGCAAAATATCCCCCTGGTGGAAACACGCGTGTCATTAAATATAAAATAAAGGCCTGTACAAGCACACACATTACATCTTCTTCCCAGCCTTACCCAGGAGTGGGGGGAACGGGGGAAGTTTTGGCAGCCGGATGAGAGCCACCACTTTCCCACCGATGAGCGAACAGATGAAGAGGATTGTGATGCCAAACAAGTTTCCCCCTGGAAGACATTCTTTCTCGGTGATGGACCACACCACTCCAAAGAGCACAGCTGCCAAAAGGACTGGAGGAGACACAGAGGACAGACATTAGATTGGATTGCCCTGGTTGATTTATTGCCATTTATGATGAACATGTTGCTGTACATATTTTGTTGTGCCATATCAGTCAACCTCTCAAACTTCTTAAAAAAGAAGGTAACTCTTAAGATCATATTGTCTCATAATAGAAACACAAGTATTATCAGTGAGAGAGTATTTAAAGGCATACTCATGTCATGTGCTGTTTTTCAATCTCGCGTGTATAAATGTCCGGGTCTGGGACTCACTGAGCCCAGTCTGAGTCTCTCTTGATTTACCTTTTGTAATGAGAGAGGCCAGAAGGCCTCTTGGTGGACATGGGCAAAATCTGTGGAGCAAGGGGCAGCAGACGACAGGGGGGTCCGTGTTGGTGCCAGCATCCACAACAGGGTTTCGAGGGAGAAAATATGTGGTCTCCTCTGTGACATTTGGACTGGAGCATCTCCGTACCACCACCTGGATCTGATTCACACTCAAGTGCTGGAAAAGGAGAATCAGGTCAGGAATGACGTTTGCCTCTGGGACATTATTTCTTTAAGATAAATGACCGTAAAGGCCACACATGAAGAAACAAGTATTTTTGCTTTCAAACTATTTTTTTTTAAATAACTGGTGCTTTTGCTTGTTTTGCTTTTTGTAACTATAGCCAGCAGTAATTACATACAAATGGCCTTTACTATGTAGGCCTTACTGAGCAGTCAAAATAAATTAATATCGTAGGCAGAACAACAGATCAAAAGGTTCAGACTGAATCAAATATTAACACATTCCTTATTGAATAATATAAAGGCAAGGCAACTTTATTTATGTAGCATATTTCATGCACAAAGGCGACTCAAAGGGCTTTACAACCGGGAAAGACTGATGGATGTCTCTGTCACCTTTTTATTTCCAAACTTCAATTGGTCTTTCGCCCTATCAGTATTGTTTAAACAAAGGTACGTCATACAGGGATCAGTTTCTTGGCGAATAATAAGATAAAATATGAACTTGCTCAAGAAGGTGATAACTGCAACAGAACAACTCCTTTGTTATACTGCTCGACTGAGTACTCTGGCTTAGTCTTTTGCTGTATTTTAATATATTTCGCACATTAGAATGTGAGCAACAAGTGATGAGCAAGTTATCTTAACGAGTAAAATCATTTACAAGCCTTGAGAACGGTAAATTAACAACACATCAGTATTAAAATGTCAGAATAAAAATAAGCTGGCTGACAGAAAAACAGAGCAACAAAACATCACCACTTCATTCATGTGTAGATTTAATCACATTAAATTTGCTGCCAGGCAAATAAACACATTTAAGTTTTTTATCGCAATGCTGAATCAAAATTACACCACAGTAAGTAGTTCAAAAGTTAGAAAAACTTTACCTCCACATTGTTTGGTGAGGGCAACGCAATCCTGTCCAAGAGTGGGCTGGGTGCTGGACTGGGTGCTGGACTTGGTGCTGGAGTGTGTACAGGGCTGGGCTCCGGGGTTGCAGGTTTGGGCTGAGTTTCCTCCATGGCAGTTGGCAGCAGTAATTCTAGTCCACTCTCTTCTCTTTCACAGTACATCAAGCCGATGGGTGGGGTTGGCCATGGATGGGCAGTTCCTTCACTTCTGGGTCTATTTTTCTAGCTTTGTCCGCAGGCTCCTGTCCATAACACAGATACACAATACAAAAATAAATTATTTACTTAAGTCATGAAATTTGGCATGAAATTTCTATTTTTTGTATTATTTCAACAAATACTGAATTGAATTTGAAAAAGAGGTGTTAAAGAGGGAAAGTAGAACAAACCAAAGGAAGCTTGGTGAGTGTGCCAGATGCAGTTTAAGTGGTAAAACATAAGCAAGTGAGGCGATATAAGGTCTAAAGGTTGGTATAAAATGTCTTGCCAGCACTTTTGAACACATGGCTGCAAGGAGTACCACACCTGTACTGTATCTGTAGTTTTAGTTTGAAGGTTATAACTTACAGTATTTACAGTAGTGGTGCTTTAGGAAGTGGTTATACTCTTAAATGTCCCTCCAAAGGTTTTTGTCTTTAAGTGACCCATCCAGCAGAGGATAGATTGCCTCTGTTATGAACAGTAACTTGTAAGACTACTCTTGTGTATTTAATTAGTGCATAGGATACTAGCCAATTAGAGACAGAGTAGGGAGGGTCATCCCTTCACCATCCTAAAAATTGCAGCACACTACTGAATATTGTAAACCAATCATTGGTGTGAATAAGAGGAGATTTAAAGTGGGTATACTCTATGGGGACTGAAAAATAAGTACTGCTACACCAGTGAGTATTTAGATAGATAGATAAATAGATAGATAGATACTTTATTGATCCCGAGGGAAATTCAAAGCATCCAGTAGCAGGTTACAAGACATGACATGAAACATTTGTTACAAATTAAGTCGCAAAAAAAAGCCGCAAAAACCGATCCCCCACCCCCTTCCCATACATATATTAACCCGAAAAAAGATTTAAAGAATACCCCTAGATGAATCAAACTTAAACTGTGCACTTAAAAATAGATCTATACAAGAAATGTACAATTGAGCCACGTCAAGCTTTGCTCCCACATCCATCAGGCTCGTGAACAAATCATCTATTTCTTATCTGTTTTTAAGCACACTCATTTAACTGCCTATAACAATTATTTATGACCTATTTATCATGCTTTTAATAGAGCCACTTGTATGTGTGTGTTCCTGCTGTTGTTTTTGTGTCGAGATGCTCTTTCACACAAATGAAGTTCCTAACGGATAAACAAAGTTATTTGAATTTGAATTGAACCCGTGCAGGGATAAAAAAAAAATATATATGCATAATTTAAAGCATGAAAAATATATATGCGTAATTTAAAGCATGAAAAATATATATGCGTAATTTAAAGCATGAAAAATATATATGCGTAATTTAAAGCATGAACCTATAAACAGTAGAAATCTGTAATTAGACCTGAATATAAAAAAAAATTTAAAAAAGTGTTGACCTTCTGAAGTTGTGTTGTTTATATATGTACGTATGTATATGTTTTAAAAAAGCAGATAGTGCAGAGTTATCAAAAACAGACATTAAATTAAATTAAATTAATAAATTTAAATTAAATTAAATTAAATTAAATTATAAATTAAATAACAGGCAGTGCAAACATTAAATTAAAAGGTGCTATTTAAGTAAATTGAGGTGATCATTAAAGTGTCCAACTAGAGGCTGACTCTTGGGACAGCTGTGCAGATGGGAAGTGGAAAAAAGGAAGATTTTAGTCCAAGTGTGTTTTAAGAAGTCTTTTACGTCTGTACAACACCTCACGGTTATGGCAGGGGGAAACAGGGAGCAGAGTGTACAATGAACATGTACCTGGGGAAATGAAACATGGCTGAGGACATAAAACAGCGAAGAGTAGTTTTATTAGGAGACAAATAAAAGAGGATATTGAGCTGGGTAACAGAATTACAGGAGGTAAGATGTGCTCCCCTGTCTCTTCTCACTTCAGGTGTGACAAACAAGGACACTGGCCACTGACAAAGTGACAAGACAATGAGCTAACTCTACTACAATGTTTTGACAGTCGCTCATGGCAACAGACGCTGGTTAATCCAACACTAATCAATGCTTACAGGTCGACCATATGGCACATGTAGCTAGCTTTAGATCAAGTACGTTACCGCGGATGCCAGGACAAGTAGGTTAGAGTTAACTAGCAAACTGCACACAATAAGCCGGTCCAACTTGGCATACAGGCATGGCTATCTACTCAAGCGAGGCAAACGTTAATGTTTACAGGTTCGAGTTGTGACGGCGTTTATCGTGAAACGTCACGGTCAAGAAGGCTAAATGATTTAGGCTAAGTGAAGAGGCAAAACAAACGCTGTCAGTGGACTAATTATCGGACTAACAACGTGTGCTCAGTAGCTACAGCTAACTAACATGTGTAATAATAATAATAATAACCAAACTCTTTATGAATGATTAAATATGAGAATCTATTTCACCTCAAACCAGGACCCACTAACTATAAACCCCCCGTTATGTAGAGGGGTGCTAATGTTGACTAAAGCCACCGGCAGCGTTACGTTAACGTCAACCACCGTGGACTACAGATAGACTCTAAGCGGTGAATAGACCCGGTTGACCACATCGATTGACTCCAGAGAGCAAAGCTGGGTCGCATTTGGCATTCTACTTTGACAGATTTTGAGGGACTAAATCAAATTTCGCAGAGAAGATCGCATTGTCCGATAATGGATTCATTGCCCAGGAGCTGTCAGTGAACGCAGCACGATAGCTGTATTGAGTGAAACAGCTACTGACACTCCCCGCAATGTAATATACAAACTCCCTTTTAAGAAAAAAAAAAAAGCAGCTCACCTCATAATGTAAACATTGTCATCTTCTCCTGTCAGCGGCAGCGTCTCTGACACGAGTCTTGTGGCAGATAGACCAGCTGGAGAATGGGGAATCAGGCGGATTAGTGATGTACGTCTAACGTGCACATGAGTGCTGCTGTGTTGGGGGGGGGGGGGGGGGGGGGGGGTGACATGGAAAAGCCACTCAAGCGAATTGGTCAAGACTTTTTATTACAGGTCCAAACATCTTTCATTTCAAATCAAATTCTAAATGTTGTAAGATTGCAGACGACATGAGTTGATAATAATAATAATAAAAAAAAATAACACCAGTAAACAGTAGCTGCTGTGATTTTAGTCATGAGAGTTGCTGTGACTGTCATGCTGACTATGTGTTGTTTTCATTTGTTATGCTCTGGTATGGACTTTTTTTGTAACAAAACTTCTCAAAACAAAAATATTTCATTTTATTATTCATTTTTTTTATGTTGTACCTTTTCAATTTAATATCAGACTTGTGTTGAGAAGACTGTAAAATTATTTGTCTGGGTTTTTTTGTTTTTTTTTGCCAGGTTTCACCTCTTGCTCAGTTTCTCTGTTCCCTGGCTAATTTATTCTAATATGCCATTTTACAAAAGGACTGCCTTTGGGGAAAGCCTGAAATGCACTTAAATGCAAACATTTCTTCATAGCACGAATTTCAGTTGCAGACAGAAATGGAAAAAGGTCATTCACGTAATTATTTTAGATGATGCAAGTTAATTTCTGTGCACGTTAAATGAGCTTCGACAGAGAAAGGAAGCAACTGCCTCCCACTACTGTCAGGATGAGCTTCCTACAGTATTCAGAGTCTCCATCCTCCATCAATGATCTGCTCTGTCCCGGTCACATAGGCAGACTGTGAAGGAGACAAAAAAAATAAAAATAATTTTTGGAATAATTTCACAGCTGCCCGTTATACAGCAACTTCACCAGCATTTATGATCACTACATATTACAGTTTACATTTGGGTAAAACAAAAAAACACACCAGGGACATATCAAACAACACACAATGTTTTTATGCATTTAGATGTAGTTTCAAGTCATTTTTCCATGATAACATTCTCTGCAACATACTGTCTATCTTCAACAGACAACTTGATTATTGTTCTAAAAATACACCAGTAACCAACAAACTTTTAATGATAATTCTCATATTGTTACAAAGCCCCTTAAGTTTCTACAGCATGTACAAAGCACCTGGACCTATGTGTTACCAGCAGACCCACAAACACTGCCTGACTGTTGATTACCTGTACAATATGCATGCCAGGCATGGAACCAGTCCCTGCAAGCACTCACCTCATCTGAGGCCAGGTACACGCAAAGGTACGCCACCTCCTCAGCTGTGCACATCCTCCCAGTTTTTTGCCGTGCCATGAAAGCCTTATAAGCCTGGGGAATTATAGTTTTAGAAATTATTATTTTCAATACAAAACCATCAGGATTTTTTTTTTTTTTTTTTTAAGGAAAAGCAGGATAAGACTGCTTTCCAGCTGAATGATGTCAGATACAGGCTCCAGGAAAGTGACACCGTAAATCAGTTAATCATACCTCTTCAGGGTCAGGCTGGGCCTGGATCCTTCCTCTAAGTGATGGAGTATCAACAGTACCTGTGACAAATAGAAAAACAGCAACTTGGCTTCCCTGCTTTGACTTATGATGTACATGTATGTGTATTATTGAGTTAAGCTTAGGCTCAAATAAAAGCAGAAAGCTTTCATAAACAGACCCAAGGCTTGTGAATATCTTAAAAGCACAATGTCCTCAAACACCAGTTTCAGTTGTTTTCAAGGATGTCTGCAGTTTACCGTTATCTATGGAAATGCGGGTAACCTTGAGGAACACTTGTGGAAGATTAAAAGGACGCGGTGAAATGATTTTATTTTGAAGGGTGTTCTACACTTACCGGGGCAAACACAATTACAGCGAATGCCTTTATCAATGAAATCAGCTGCTATAGATTTGGTGAGTCCGATCACTGCAGCCTTGGAGGTGCTGTAGACACATCGATTCACAACCCCTGAGAAGAGGAAACACACTTGGCAGTCACACACACACTCACACATGCAGATGCAAACAATTATCGGAGATAAGAGGATTACAATGTTCATGGTCCTGCTTTAACAGCTTGATAATCTTTTTATAGCTCATGAAACTTAGCTACAGTAAAAAAAAGATTTGTGCATGCTTGTTTACCTTTTATGCTTGATGCAACAGATGCCATGTTTATAATGTTTCCTGACTTCTTTTCCAGCATCTAAAATGACAAAACGCGTTACAAAAGGTGGCATTTGAAGAGTAAACGTACATCACAGTCTCTAGTCTTAATTTTTATGTGACAAATTAAAAAATAGTATGACATGATCCGAGGTAAAAACAAATTCCCCCTTTGAGACGGTTTGGTAAACTTGAAGGCCAAAGCTGGATTAGTGATTGGGCAGTCACCACCAATCAGGGCACAGGCTCAGAGTAATTCAGCTAATCCCAGCGGACAAAGGATGAGAACAAAATCAAAGCATATGTCGACCAGTTTAAAAAAAAAAGAAAAAAAAAAAGCACCTATTGCATTCTCTTAACAACAGGATAAACTGTGTTGGGCATTAGGTAAAGTAGGTGAAGTGTGCAAAAGGCCACCTTGGGCAGAAAAGCTTTGCACATGAGGTACATGCTGCGGACGTTCGTGTTCATCGTGAAGTCCCAGTCGGCCTCTTCGCAGTCCAAGACGGAGCCATGGTGCACAAACCTGTTGACAGAAGGAGAACTTCGAAAGTCGCAAAACAATAAAAACATGGAATCATCTAAACATATCGCTTTAGCCAAGAGGTAAAACAGCACAAATGTCAATCTGATAAAACAGGAAACAGAAGAGATCGATATGATATCAAACATTAAAATAAAAATAAATAAATGCTGGAGGATATTTTGCATCATCCCCCCCTTATATACGCGTGTTGATTCAGAGGCCAGTTTGTTAAGAAGCTTGACAAAAGGTCAAATAGAGGTTAAACCTTAACGTATAGGGATTTTGGAAATGACAACAGTGGGGTAGATTAACATGCTGCTAAATGTAGGGGACAGCGTGTTGGCTACACAAGAAGAACTGCAGTGAACTCATTGCTTATAAAAAAAAGTGTTGGCAATATTTCACTTATTTATTAAGTCAAACAAATCCCATGAAAAAAAAAAAACCCTGTTAAAAACCAGAGTGAGCTAACTGTCTCTTAATACTCCGGAAATCCCCCCCACCCTGTCTACCTGTGCAAGTGAAAAAATGAATCTAAATATGGTGCCACTTATAAAGTGTTGTTTATGGGAGAGGTAAGGTCATTGTGCTCAGACTGGATGGGAGAAATTAGAGGCCCTGTGAGGAACTTTCAGTTTGTGTCAGTATTGGCACCTCCTGTGGACAAAGCAGTACTTCTTACCGCTTACATTTCTTCTGTATTGGTACAACTAAAAAGTAATGTTTTTTTAAACGAAGGCTGTTTCTGCAGCATGTTGTTTACTCCTTACGCTGAAACATACCCTGTGGCAGTGGTTTCAGGAATCAAAAATGTCCAGAAATAGCCTCTCTTTGTGCTAATATGTCTTGTTTGCTTTGGTAGGTCAGATAGATGTGTCAGCTTGATAACAAGCTAAAACTCCTCACAGGAGCTTTGAATGAACCTCACATAGGAGCATCTAGTGGATGTATGGTTTGTTTGTTTTCACATGTGGATGTGGTATACTACATGGCAACACGATGGTGAATGTGCGGTCTACTGTGCTTCTTATAATGAGTAATGAAAGGACATGTCATAAAGAGCAACAGATTTTCTAGCAATAGATGACAAATGCAAAAAAAAATGACATAAAGTACCCAGCCACGTTGAACAGCACATCGACATGTTCATGTTCTTTGGCCAGGGCTTCAACTTGGTCCTTCTTTGTGACATCCACGACCTTGGTCTTGATCCCTGTTGGTGAAGGGAACAAAAGAGTTTTCATTTCTGGAGGAGATACTTGTGTAAGAACAGGCAGCCAGTCTTCTTAAAGCAAAGTGAAATCTTCTTTTTCATGGAACGCCTTGTCTCATATCTACACACTACATTTAGAAATGGCAGCTATCCTGTTCAACATCATCGACATGTGCAGCTCTACAGAAAGCAGCTGGAGGTGAAGTGCTTTTCCTCCATGCATGTATGAGCTACATGAAAGGAGGTAATGAGAGAGGACAGACTGTTGATCACGTTCTGTTAATTCTCAGCGTGGTCCACAACAGCGGACAGTTCCAGCAGTGAACCGGCTTCTCAAATTAACTGATGACTTATTATGATACACAAATTAAAACTGTTTGAATCTAGAACATCTTCAATTCTGTAGGTGTTAAAAAATGTGTCAATGAAAAGGCTATGAAAGACTATTAACACAAAGATAATAAAAAAAAAAAAATTATACTACTTTATTGATTGCATAGATAAAACGTGAATGTAGGTTTTAAATAAGTTCATGTTGGTTTTCTTGATTTGTACTTTTCCTGTTATTTCGATGATATTTATTCTATTTTTGTCTTTTTCTGTTCCGTCTTGGACTTTTAACAATTTCATTTGTGTGGATTTTAAATTCATGTTTGTATGAGAGGACACCAGGAAGAGTAGTTGCTACTCAGGTGGTGGCTAATGGGGATCCAAAGAAACAAAAATCCAAAAAATGTCACAGCTTATGTTGTGTGATTTAATCTTACGTTATGATTTATTGATATATGCTATCGAGATTTTGGTCTCTGAGGTCAATTTACAGTTTACTGACTAAATGTAGACTATCAGGATATTATAGGTAACCATAATGTAAGAGAATGTAGCATTTTATAGCCTTCACATCATCTATGAAAGTTGTCAAAGAAAAAGAAAATACCTCTAAGTTATATGTTCCAGACATAAAAGAACTCTTCTGATGTGTCTATGAAATAGAATAAATGTAGCTGTGTGTAAATACTGGTCTGAAAATGTGCAGGGACCCTGGCTGCATTACTCTGCTTGCCCAGCAGAGGTCAGCCTCAGACAAACAGAGATGAATCTTGCCTTGAATGCTGTCCAGTTCCTTCAGCTTTTCTCCATTGATGTCCGTCGCTGTGACTTGAGCTCCCTCCTTTGCGAATGCCTGCAGGTAAAAAAAAAAAAAAACTTGAGTCAGTTCCAGGATTTTTCCCACAATGTGTGCACAAGTCATCATGGAATAAAACCTGCAGAAAAGTATTTCTTTGCAGAGAAGGGACCTTTTATTTTGAGCCTGTGATTCAAATTTATTAGAAAAATCATAATTATTGCTGTTTGTTTTAACCTAACATGGTGAGTGGAATCTTGCTTTTTCCAAGTTGCATGAATTTCGTGCTACGTGCCCACAGTCCCTCACTCGATCGCCTCATCACCACATTTCTACAGACAGACTGTCGATTTACCCTCGAATCTCTCAACCCAATACTTTGGATTCATTGCACCTTGGGTCAGGTGACAGCTGATGGACTGACTGCACCAGTAAGCACAGAGTGCACCACATCAAGAGGAAGACGCTCTTTACAGACTAGATGGAAACAGCTCAATAGACACCTCACACTCTTAATACTCTGTTATTTGTAGCTAATGATCTGAGACTTCACCTCTCTGTATGTGAATTCCATCACACTACAGTAAACACTGTAACACAAGAGACGTGTAACACAGGAGGACATCACTTGACGGGATTGGATGTGATGATGACGCGTATTCTGCACAAGGATGCGTTTGAGGTTTTTTAAGTGTTTTCCAATCTCTTTGACAAGAATGTCATCAGAGGGTTTTTGTGTGTTTCATGTCAAGAATCACATGCGAGGTACAGTTATAACACAATGCATGTGCACTGAGAGTGTGTTGAGTTCATGCAAAAGAACTATAATATTGTTTTTTTTAATACAAAAAACTATCAGCAGCTTTTATGTTTCTAAGAGGATTTTCAGCATTACCCCCTCCCCTCCCCCTTTGTTGAAAAGACAACAAATCATGCATAAATATATGAAGGCCCATAGCAGTGCTGTAGTCAAGACCACACTAACCGAGACCAAGACATACCCGATACCAGAGTGCTCCTAGACCAAGACAGTTAGGGATTGATTCAAGACCAGGACCAAGGCAGGGCAAGACTGAGACAAACCAAGATTATAAAGCCTGTGACCGGGGGATAAAAGTCAATGAATTTAAGTTATTTTAGAAAGGGGCGTGTTCCTTCTAATCACAGTAATGACGTGGAAAAATTGCCTTTTAGTGGTGGGCTTGACCAGTCTTCATTTAAAATCCGGTGTCTGCCCAGTCCAAGACTGAGACAAGAAGACAGAGTAAAAATGCTTTGGATTCTGAGATGAGACCGAGACCTTCAAAAAGTGGTCTCGAGACCAGTCTTGAGACCAAGACCGATTTGGAGTACTGCAACACTAACCTTTATCAGTGTTTCCCCTACCATTATATTAGGGGGGCGGCCCGCCCCCCAACGGCCCCTTGAAAGGTCAAGTAAAAAAATTAAATATATATATATTTTTTTTTTTTAAATTTATTTTTGGGCTTTTTGTGCCTTTATTGGAGGGATAGGATAGTGGATAGAGTTGGAAATCAGGGAAAGAAGTCATTTAAGGAAACCTTTCCGACAGAAAAGGACAGCTGTCATTAAAAGTAACACATGAACACCAAGATCCCTTCAAGTGTCCCCCAACGCTGTAAACCTAGGGGAAACACGGCTTATTATATTTGTTTTTATAGCAAAAATAATTCTTAGGATAATAAAAGTTTTTTAACCACAATTATATTGCAGTGTTAAACTTTTCTTCTTTCCACGTGGATGTTTCATGAGATAAAGCACATCATAGGGCGATGACAGCAACATTGAAATCGTATACCTGCATTAAGCATAATAAAAAATATGTAATGAAGTGGAAATATACATATCTTTGAGTTTGCACAGCATCAAATATTCAATAAACAATCTTCTTCTGTGATTTGGTGGGAGAAGTTAATAATAAAGCTCATTACTATTGCCGCAGCACGTCCAATCCCTTGCGCGGCAGCAGACAACACAATCACTTTCCCATCTAGACGACCCATAGTGCACCTTTCACCGCTGCTGTGATAAAAAAAAAAAACACAGAGAAATAAGAGTATTGAACAGTAATAACAGGTTCATATTGATGATAAAGGCTCCCTCTCTCAAAACAAAAAAAAGAAACTGTGTTCATGCTAGATCAGTTCAACTTCAATTGTGCAGACAGGAGAGATAAAAGTTGCCAAATAGAAATCTTTTCAAAATAAAAGACATTTTATGTATTAACATAAACTCAAACTTTACTTCTCTGAAAAGTTGTCTAAACTTTGAACATACTTTTTTCCCCACTTCATGCATTTAGTCCCATTGATCAATCATAAAAGAATCACGCTAAGAGGAAGTGATCTACAGGCTACAGTATTTGTGAACAGACATTCTGAGAGGAGACACCTCAACACTTCTTCAGGCCACACAAGATGACAGCCTCTCCGTTTCAGAGCACTATGAAACACCTTGAATCAGTGTTTGTTTGTGAATCCAGACTAAGTCAATCAACACTGCATGAATACAGAGTCCTTGAAAGTGCACTGTCACAGACAAAGCCGTGTCAAAGTCCTATAGGCTATAAATATGCATGCACATGTTATGACACTCTTTCTCTCACTGACATTAGACCTTCTGATCTTCAAGGGAGGGCTTCCCCCTCCTTGTCTCCTTCTGCTATTTTATCATTTCTTCAAGAATACAGTTTTCAAGATAGACTTTTCTGAAATGGGATGCTCCATTATTCTACTTTTCAAGGCCAACATTGATGCTATCATGACACACCTCATTAACATTGGGCTGTGGGTGGCTTGCAGTGTTCCATCCCTCATTGGTGGGTAGTCTGGCTCAGATTGCTCTAGTAGTAAAACATTTCAGCATGTCCTTACAGTGTGTTGAGTATGAGGTTTGTAAAGTGGCAGCAGGCTTCACCCACTGAGTGCAACTTTTAAACATCTGTCTCTACTATTTTCTTCTTCTTATCCCCAAGTAAAAGGCTGAAGGCGAACGACAGCAATGAGCATGACACATCAAAAGATGTTCCTCTGCATTGTTCTTTTATTTCATTAGGGATAGAAGCCTTGTCGTGGATCCGGCCGAAGATTTCTGCCTTTTAATAAGGCAGTTTTTTCTTACCACTGTAACTTTTGCTGCTTTGCTAAAGTGCTCATGATGGATAGGCCGGATCTTTGTAACATAGCAATAAGTAAGGTCTTTTTACCTGCTCTTTTGTAATGTTAACAGACAAAGAGTAAGGTATTTTACCTGCTTCTTGTAAAGTGTCTCGAGATAACACTTGTTATGAGTTGACGCTATACAAATAAAAGTTGATTGATTGATTGATTGATTGATTGATTGATTGATTGATTGATTGATTGATTGATTGATTGTCGTGCAGGTGCAAAAAGCTGCAGATCAGAGTTCAGACTATGGCTTTTGTGTTTGCAGTATCAGGAAATACAGTTGTCAGTTTTCCCACAACTTACGTCTTTCCAAATTGGACATATAGTAGGCTATGTTAATGCCT